>NC_025694.1:3013023-3044459 GCF_000633955.1 Camelina sativa
TCTACATTTTTCTTCAATGCATCCAAGTCAATATCAATTTCAGGAATTCTAGCATATGGCTGATAAGTATTTCTCCATGGAAAATCTTCAATGTCTACTAACTCGGGAATCTCCGGTCTTGGAGAAGAAGGAAACTCAACCAATGGCTTACAACATATATCTTGCTCGCTACATCTGGGAGAAGCACATTCCTCTATCAGATTTATATTTGATGTCATGTTAACGTCGACATCTTGAGAACATGCATGTTTAAAAGTATCAGGCTCATCATGCGTCTTCTCTTCTGGACCTTCCAGAAGAACCTTAGAACTGAACAAAAGATAGTGAAATTAACAACTTCGTTTATATAATCTAGGTGAACCAAAAAAAAGGAAAAAATAAATAAACAATGTGTACCTGACATATGCACTTGCAAAATATTTGCATTCGGACTTCATTGGACACGCATTACAGTTAGGAAGAGCCTTTGTGCAGAAAACCTATAATTGATCAAATCTAGTTGAATGAGTATTGTTTTTGATTGATTAATAATTAAATAACGTCACATAAAGGTTTTATTTTGTATGCACCTTTCCAAATGTTATCATCTGATAATGTAGTTCATATCTGTAAAAACAGTTTAGCATGAAATTAAGCAATATGTATTCATATGGTATTACAAATAATTGGCTTGTTGAGAAAAAAAAGAAAAGCATTTGAACTTACAGAGTTTCTTGAGGAAGTTTACATAGTCGTGGCCAAAGGTATTGTTGAATCGAATCCATTGAAGGGTACCTGAAACAAGGGTGATTTTATAGGTGCTAGTTGTTAGTAAATTACCATATACTATTTTTTTTAAAATCAAATTGATGAGAAAACAGAACTGGGATAGTTGATGCATTTGAATTCCATCTGGTAAAGGTTCAAGAGGAACCCAACCAAGTCTAACTGCTATACGACCAACATTTGTGTCAACCTATACACATCAAAAGCAGAAGGTTTTGATGAGTAACCAAAAATAAGTAAACTTCACGTGAAAAAATTATCAAAATCTTATTATACCGGAAATGCAGAATGTTTAATTCCTAACAGTCGTACACATTCAGCACTCTTTAGTCCTATCCCTTCAATCTCCAATAGATATCTCCTGATAAAAAAAAAATACAAAATGTTAATGATGCTTGCAAATAATGATATCAATAGAAACATAAAAACTAACATAAACATACTTCACTAGATCTGATGGAGCATCTCGGAGCCATTCAAGATCAATAGTTCCATTTTGTCTAACTTCATCTCTGAGAAATTTCTAGAGAAAATTATACAAAAAATAGATGAAAGAAATATTAGTCTTAATCTTTAAAATAATTAATGGGATTCACAAAGTTCTTGAATATTTTTTTGCTTTTCTTACCAAAATTCTTCCTGAGAGAATCTTGAATTGCCCTCGTTGTCTGATGATGTTTTGGAAAACTTTTTCGCCAGATAATCTCACATCATTCCAATTCACAGAGTCCATATGCATTTTTTGTCGAGATCCTTCTTTTGTGTATTTCTTTCTAATAGTATTCCAATCAACAATCGCATCTTCCATAATACCGGTTTTTTTGTTTTTCCTCTTTGCAGATTTCTCATGTTCTTCTACCTCTGGTATTGAGTCCTTAGATAAGGTGATGAACTGAGAATTCTTAGCATCATCGTTTCCTATATGAGTTGGTTCTTGGTCAGCAAGAATTGAGTCATTAACATCTTCCGGTTCCTCAATGTAGTATGCTAGAGGATCTAAACATTCTCTTGCATTCGCGGGAAATTTTGCAGCCACACTCATGAAAGCGTTGCTGTAAAAAATATTGTAATTAAAGCAGACATATGTTATCTCAACTGGTTTTCCAAATTTCTTAGCAGTTTAAATCGAAGTTTTACCTTGAAAGATAGTCAGAAACATTTTGAGTCAAGAAAACTCCAACCACTGAGTCAACAACCGAGCCTTTCCACTGCTTAAACTTTCTATTGCCTGTAGAGAATCATAATTGATAACATCATGAGAGGAAATCATAACAATGTACTTTACATAGTCACTTAACTTGAATTCTTTATACATTGTATTTACACTCCTAAGCTCATTCTAACAATAAAAATAACAATAATAGTACCTTGTAGAAGATGCATCCGATGAATGAAAAGATCTATATTACTAATTTTGAAGTTCTCCCTTTTTTGTTCCCACTCGGCATTTGTTTTCTTGTCAGCATGTGATTTGCTATTCACCATTAAGAGCTCCCACTCTTTAATGGTCTCTGGATCAAGTTTAACCTTTGCAGTAACAAGCTTTTTGCCAGATTCTATCAACGTTGTTGTTACCCTTCTGTTGATATTTAATCTTCTCATTTCTTTGATTAACTTAGCAATATCCTTAGTTTTTTCTCGTTCTACGGGTACATCACTAGCAGATCTCATGAGTGTGTCTACAAAAAATACACAATTGACAAAATATATATATGACACTAACGAAAATGTATATAAAATGAATGTATGATAAAAATCTTTTTAAGCAATCTCTCACAAAAAAAAAAAAAATAGAAAAAGAACTTGATTACCTTCAATGTGCAAAGGAACATCTGCTAAGGATGGGAGACCGTGATCTTTCTGATAAGTAATTTGTTGGATTAAATTCCCAACGATGTTCTTAGTAATTTTTTTGCTTTTCTTTGGGACTACACAACTAACTTGTCTCATGGGTGAGTCTGCCAAATAAAAAAAAAAGAAACACAATGATATAGTAGAAAAAACAAAAAAGTAAGCTTAAGTGTATACGTGATGGAATTTTGTAACCTTTCTGAAAAATAAAAGAAACAATTAATTACCTTTAATCTGCAAAGGAACTTCTGATATAGGTGAAACGGCATTATCTTTTTGATGATTACTTTGTAGGATTAACGGCTCAACAGTATCTTTAGTGCTGTTATTGGATTTAGAATCCATCTTTAATGCTGCATTACTAGTCGTGTCTGTAATACATAAACAGATGATAAAGTTATAATAAGCATATATGCAATCTCTAATATTAAAGGCAAACAAAAAGAAAATGATTACCTTCAATGTGCAAAGGAACATCTGCTTGAGATAAGTGCCTGGAGACTAAAGGTAGGGTCTCCTCTGGCTCTTGCAGTTCAAGAGAGAAGGCAATTGCAAACCATCTGACCAAGTTTTTCCTACGGTTAGACCTTCTTGATTGCTTTTTCCAAATAGGTAGAGGAAATGTGTAGGGAGATATCAAACAGTGGAAATCAGATCTACGAGCTGGAGTCATCCTCTTTCTCCCCTTTGGAAAAGTTGGTCCACAAATTCTCTCGAGCTCAAGACAACTAAGAAGATTAAAATTCAAAGTTCGAGCCACATTTCTTTTTTTAGGCTTCTCAGTTTTACTTCTACTTTGCTTTTGTGGAGTTGGAGGCTCGGCTATAATAACTTCATCTTCACTGGCGTTGTTGTTGTCCTTTTTCTTTCCTTTCTTCTTGGATATAGTTCTCAGTCGAGTAGTGGTGGGATTCCTTGGTTTTTTCCCCTCTTCCATGATCCGAGGTCTATGATACCTCATCTTCTTTTGCGTCTCTTTCGAATTATTTCTCTTTCTTTTTCCACTAACATGTTGTGAATCATCATCACCTTTCACCATAAAATAATTTAATATAAACTCTGAGATATATATATATATATATATAATGAACCAACCATACGATGTGTATTCTACATATGAATTCAAAATTAATGACTTTACCTTGAAAAATATCTGACTCATGACAATTTCTTTCAGGCTCTTCATCTGAAGTCTTCTTCTTCTCCTCTTTTTGGTCAGTGCTTTGTGAATTATCTTTTTACCGTCAATGAAATAATAAATACTATTATTAGTTATGCAATAATAAATCAACTGAAATTGAAACTTTGACCTAACCGGAAACTGAAACTCTACCTAAATTTAATTAACTAACTCATTGTTTAGCATCTAAATATGAAAAATTGTGTTTATCATTAAAATTTGGTCACTAATTATAAGCGAAAAGAAAGGAAAAAAAAAAAAAAACAGAAAAGAGTAATTGAGGTCGATTCTGAATTTGGTTTACCTTGTTCATGAAGCTCTTGTTTATGAAGAGGAGGATCTAATTCGAGTGGAGAAATTACAGAACCAGAGATGATATCTTGGGGTGTGTCGAGGTGCTTTCGTCTCACATAAAATTTAGTAAATAATAATTTAGGTTTTTCGGGAGTCTTTGGAACAATCTCCATCGTCGTTTTATCTTTCTCCTTCTCCTACATCAGTAAACCCCCAAAAAAAAAACTGTCACTAGAATTGGATTCTCAAACCGGCCTATAGCAATTTTTTCATTAAAAAAAAAAAAATAAATTAGGGATTAAGTTAAGTCTAAAAAGAAAAGCTTACCTACCTACCAATTGATTTATGGATGTTTCGGGGCTGAGAAAGTGGTTTAGGAGAAGGATAACAAAAAAACAAAAATCTCTAGGCTCTCTCAACAGCGCGACTCTGTTGGACGATATAGGAGGGCACGTGCTGCTCACACTTTTTCCCCTTTTTTTTCTTTTTTCTCCTCAATTTTTTCCTTTTTGATTGTTTTCTTCGGTTAAGATATTATTAAACCAATGCAAAGTGAGTGGAACATTCCGATCGGCGTTAGCAAAATCTTGGTTTAGATTGTTTTAAATCTTTTCTGTTTTTATCTTAAATCTTTGGGTAATTGTGATCTTAACAATTAAGTTCTCTGGCTTTGTATTTTTTTTGAAGAAAAAAAAAACACTAACAAATTATTTATAAAACTCTAACTTAACCTCAAACCAAAATTATTTCTTCTCGGGGTACATAAATATTCTATCAAATAAGTGATATTTCAATTAATAAATAACTAACTTAAATGTAACAAATTACCCACTGAAGTTTGTATGCAGCATTCATCGCCACAAAAGAAAAAAAAAAAATGTAAAAATCTTTAACGAATTTTATGGGGATGAATTTGTTGCTATTATTATTGGAAAAATGTTACCACGAGTGAGGTATGCGAACTATAGTATACGTATTTATAGAGAAGAATTTCAGTATTTATATAAGGTTGCAAAATTACAACAAAACCAATACATTATTACATATGTACGTATTTAGATCGAAAAGACTTCAAACACACCAAAAACTATAATGCAGCAAAGTTTCTTTCCGTTCAAGATTTTGGTCTTCAGCTAATAATTTTCTTCCCTTCCCTTTCCTTTTTAAGTATCAACTAAAACAACATTTTAACTGCGTTTGTGGCTGTGTTACGAACTCTAATATAATTTCAAAGACTACTTTGTTCGTCTTTTTTTTTTGTCAAATATTTATTTGGTAATCTAATTTCAGTTGACAAAATACCAACAACGTAACGAGTTTCAACAAATAAAGTGTATTACATGATTGGTTACAGATTTTTGTTATTTAAAATTTAAATCTATATTAGCTTCGTGTACCTGTAGTAGTAGACTTGGTGCGCTTCAAACCACTTCCGAAACACACGATATATAGATTCATGTTTTGCATTTTAATCAAATAGTAAGAAATATGTTTTTTTTCATAAAAGTAATTAAGAACTGTTTTTGCTATAGCATAAACAAAAACAGTAATCAGAAATTCATCATGTTAGGGACCTCCAGTTTTCTTCTCTAGAGGTTCCCCAAAGTTTAACATATTATATAATATGGAGTTAGTTAATCTTACATGACATTTTTGTCCTATATATATGTTCTTTATATTTATTTATTAGAAGGTCTATTTAGTAGACCTAATGATAATTAATTTCCTATGTAGTCGATTACTTCTACGTACAGCTTATGTTAGATTGTTATTGCAAAACAATTTTTTTTTAGACGTTGTATCATGGAGAAAAACAAAACGAAACAACCAAAAATAAAAAAGGTAGGTACATTATTTCTTTGTTCAAAAGAAAGCAAAACAAGGACGACAATGGAGGGAGATATATTGCTTAACAAATACATAAAACGTCCATTTTAGAGGGTTGGTGAGAAAATGCGTTTGAAAAAGTAATAGAGAACAAGGAAAGGTAACAATCCACTGCGGACAAGCTCAGGGTATGGAGGAGTACTCAAAGTCCAAATCAACTGATCCGACGGCAGATAGTGATTCCATCACCAACAGGGAGCATACAGATCTCAATCCGAGGGTCAGCAGCGAGAGCCTTGTTGAGCTCAAGAACAAAGTCTCTGTAGTAACGAACGTACTTCCTCATTGGTGCATCAGCAGGAGCCACGACCGAACCGTTCCACAGAGTGTTGTCGTAGCCAATGACTCCTCCAACTTTCACAAGGTCGATCAGACGTTTATGGTAGTTGATGTAGTTATCCTTGTCAGCATCCACAAATATAAAGTCATATGTTCCATGGTTCTTCTCCTGCACCCAACTCACACACAATCATTAATCATTATTTTTTTTTTTGGTAAGAATCATTAATCATTATTAGGTTACTCCCTTTATATTTATTTTCTTATATTCCCTCAATATCTATTTATTTTTCTTATATTATAAAGGAAACAAATTTGTAATATACAGAAATTCCCAGTAAAGTATAATAACTCATTATAAATATATATAATTATTCTTTATAACATTATCTTGACTTTTTTGGAAACGTTTAAATTGCTAGTTAAAATATATATGTCAGAAAGAAGAATGCTTACGTCAGCTACGATTTCATCAAGAACTGGAAGAGCAGGGCCTTCCCTGAAGTCGATCTTGTGAGCAACACCGGCTTTCTCAATGATCGGCAAACCCAATTCGTAGTTCTCTCTGTTAACGTCCATAGCAAGAATCTGAGGATAAAACAGAGATGAAAAATATTCAATCCCAGTTTCGACTAAAATGAAACAGAGGAGGATCGGATGAGAAGATGTATATATATTTACTTTGCCGTCTTCAGGGAGAGCAAGAGCGGTGGCGAGAAGAGAGTAACCAGTGTAAACACCGATCTCCATAGTGTTCTTGGCGTTAACGAGCTTGATGAGCATGTTCAAGAACTGTCCTTCATCTGCTGATGTTGTCATTATGTTCCTGTTTTGTATTTTATATATTCCATTGAGAATTATCAGAACGTCGATCTTGGTTTTAAAAACGTAATCGAAACAGAGGACTATTATAATATGGGTGGGTATTAGGAAAAACAAACCAGGGATGTTTTGCTGTCACTTCCCTGAGTTCCTTCATTGATTCTGGTTCCCTTGGATAAACACTTGTCTCCAATATATACTGCATGTGTTTTTTTTTTAATTTAGATTAGGTTGTTGGATTGAATCAAAACGATCAGAATTTTGGATGAAACCATTTGAGAAGAAGAACCTGGTAGAGATCGTCGCTCTGCAAGAGACTCTTGTGACCAACTTCTTGGTGTCTGAGGTTCTGAGATTGCTTCTGATCTTCTCCATTTGTAGATGTCTTGGTGGCTTCTGTTGTTGTCGTCGCCATTTCTCTCTTCTTTCTCTTCTCTGTTCTTTTCTTCTTCGGTTGAGATTGATGAGTGCTTTTGCTTGGTGAGTCACACAGATGGCATGAAAGGTTTATATAAAGAGGAAAATAATGAATCCGGATCGAACCGGATTTGTTATTTCTGGTAAAACCCGGTCCGGGGTTGGTGAAAAACTCTCCTAACACGCAATTGGTCAGTCCCTATCTTTGGTGGGTCCCCTCCACTTTGGTGCTTTCAGTTCAGACACACTTTAGGGGTAGTAATGTAATGCCTCCGCGGGGCAAATCAAATTGAGACCAAAGTGCTTAGTTATGTTTGTGTTTTTAATTTCTAAGGAAAACGTGAGTGTTGTGTACAAGTGAACTTTTATTTTTCATTTATGAGTTAGCGGTTGATGTAGACTGTCAAATTTTGTTATCTGAACTTAAACGATTACAAAAGAGTGTGACGTAATGAGAAATCACACTAGTTATAGATGAGACGTATATTAAATAATCTTAATTAAAAGTAGGTATTTTCTGTAATATATAAAAAAAAAAGGGGAGACTTGGTGAGTAGAATATAGAGGACCGAGGCGAAGGGAATAAAAAGTGGATTCAACCACTCTGCTTCGGTGTTCAAGTGTCTTGTGGTAGGTGAATATTTTGGTGGACGACTTCCTTACTAATCATCCTTAATTTCTTTCGTACAACGAAAAAAAGAAAAATAAAAATAGAAGAAAATATTGCTTGTTGATTCCTCAGAGAAAATGAAACTGATATTTGTTAAAATATTTCATTTTAGGACAATGTGATATTTTTTGGGCCAAGTTTTCAAAAGCATGGAGCTAGGTATGAACCCTCCATTTGCAAAATAAAATAAAATAGTGCATGTGCTTATGTAACATATACTATTGAACATATTGTATTTGAAAAAAAAAAAAAACACTGGATAGTTTTATGGAATGGGCGGCGAATTTTTTATTTTTGTGAAGATGCGATCCAATTCGCATATAATTGGTGATTATAGATAAAATAGTATCCTGTAAGATATTATATGGAGTTGAAGACTTAATATGTGCGTGGGATGGGCCGTCTGTATTATCAACGGACCCTAGCATCATTAAATTCTTATGGGAATCACAAATATTTTACAAGTGCATGTTGGCTAATGTGACCAATTATATCATGAGATATTTAATAATGTACTCGTTAGTTACATCTCATGTGGGTATTCTGTATTCAGCAACCGCATGTATGGTAGATACTAGATAGTAATAAAACAATGAAGTTTATATGGCCTAGGCTAGTGTTGTCATCCAAAAAAAAAGACTATGTTTTTATAACAAACAACAACAACAACAACCTAGGCTAAGTTTAATTATTTTAGATATACGATTCCGGAGAAAGAGATTGTTTAAATCCACCATAGTGAACAACAAGTCGATGGAGACTATGAACTGAAAACTTTCTTGGTAACCAAAAGCAAAAATGAATAAGACAAGACAACCCACCGGCAAGGCTACAAAACAAAGTGGGTATGGTTGAGTTGTATGTATTTTTTGTAAAGCTTAATTAAATGATGGGACACGATTATTTTTGTAAGGGTGCTGAAGGGAAGGGGGCTTTTTAGAGTTTAGAGGGGGAGGGTCTCTGTTGGACTTTAATAGCCCAAAAACAGAATACAAGTCAAGCCAATATGGGTTCCACAAAACTGCATGAGAGCTACGTGTAACTCTTTTCATAACACTACCATTTCACGTCTCAATTAAACCCTTTTTAATAAAATACTTTATATAGTAATCAAACGTCTTTTAATTTTCTTTAAACGGTCCAATTTTCACATTTATTACAAATCCCCAAAAAAGAAGTGAGAAAAATAAAACAAAGGTAAGCACCACCAGCAAATGCAAATGTATGCGGTATGTCCCTGAAAAAAAAGTCTTATACTAAAAATAAAATAATGTCTCGAATCTAATAGTAGGATTACCAAACTTGTTATAATGTAAAGTAAACAAAAGATTAATTATTAATTGTATCTATGGAAACCAAAATTTAATTACTAACATGAAAATGTTGTAAGAGATAGAGAGAGATATCATCACATCTCTTAATCCCTCTATAGTCTATTCCTCTTGTCTTCCCCTCTCATCCACCACTGCTTCTTCTTCTTAATATAATTCAATCTCTTTCCTTTATGCTCTTTTCATTCTTCATTCTCTCGGAGATTTTTTCTTTTTTGATTTCTGGGTAAAATTAAAGAGAGCAAGAAGAGACTGAGATTTTCAAGAACAACCACATCTCTGATTATTTCATACAACCGAGATATTTCATAAATAAAAACGCCTTTGCTTTTTCTTTTTACAAAACTCTAAGCTTGGAAGGAGATCTTTGATTTGGGATTTTTGCAGGTACTCAATTTCTTCAATTCTGTGTTTTACTTTCTTGTTGTTGTCTATCATACGACGATCGGTCTTGGATTGATTTCATTTTTCTGGATCGTCTTCATGTTTTTTTTTTTTTTTTTTTTTGTGTGTGTGGAGATGGTTTTGTTGATTCGTTGCGGATCGGGATTATCTTCTTTTAGGGTTTCTTTTCTTACTATTGCAACTTTGATTTCTTTAGTGAAAAAGCTGTCTTCTTTCTTGTGATGAATGATGAATGAATCAAAATGTGCAAATTCTTGGTTAGAAAAATACAGTCTTGACTACAATTGTGACGAATCTTCAACAATTGGCTTGTCTACAGTATGTGTTTGAAGATTTTTGTTGTTTGTTTTAGTATCTGTAGCTACATTCTCTCTATTCCCATCTTCCAACAAGATTTTGAGATAATGTCGCAAGGACTTTTGTTATAAATGAAGTTTGTTAGACTCTTTAAGATTCTACTCCTGAGTTGCTTAACAGCTAAAGTCATGATTTTGCAGATGCTTCAGTTGTTTGTTTCAGAAATATGATTGGATATTTCTATACTGATGGTTTACTCTCTCAAGTTTCAGAGTTTTTACCTTCTTGGAGTACCAAATAACAACATAATACGGGAGCTGCAGCTAAATAAGAGGCTGACCCTTTGAAAATCAAACGGTATACCGGGAATATGTGTTCCCTTCATGTTTTATCATCTTTACAAGCTCTCATCAATCAATCTTTGTTTCTGTTGCTTTGTTTTTGTGTGGCTTTAGGTTTCCTCAAGAACTTTATAGTTTATCACTGTTTTCTGTCCTGTAGAGTTGTTGTGTTCTGGTCAGAGGTATTAATGCAAGGGCCACGAAGCACTGGCGATTCATCTACTGGAATTAATTACGCAGATGGAGATCCCATTTGCAGCACCAATGTAGAGACTACTTCGAATAGTATGCTGGATCCAGTGGATGTTCAGTTTCCAAACAATGCTACTGCTTCAGGACGACCAACTTACCCAAGCTCTAGCTCGCATGTTGTTCAAAATCATAACTGGTGGAGTTTTGGTGAATCCAGCTCTAGATTGGGACCTTCTGATCAGGTCAATTCCATTGGTGCAAAGACAGATCGTCAGCTTCCCTCAGACGGGTATGGATTTGAGGAAGGGCAATCAGGTTCAAATGGTATGTTGTTGCCTGGAGGATCCTTCTTGCGTGGATCAAGCTCTAGTAATATGTTAGGGCATATAAATCTGGGCAAGGACATGGAAATAAATGGTAGTGGACTGCCGACTTCGGGGGTAGTTATCCGCCATAATAACGGTGAGAGTTCATTGGGAAGCTCAAGTCAAACCGCAGAGGAGAGAAGTAGTGGTCCAGGTTCTTCGTTGGGTGGCCTAGGTTCATCCTGCAAAAGAAAAGCTTTCGAAGGAGCTCCTAGCCATTCGTTTCCTAGTGAAAGTCATGGTTGCCTTTTTCAAACTGAGAATGGGGCTTGGAATCAGGGTCTTACTCAATATGATGCTTCAAGTAGCTTAAGTTTGTCTATGCCCTCGCAAAATTCTCCAAATGTTACTAATCAGTCTGGTCTGCCGGAACCAATATTTGGAACGGGTCGTGGAAGAGCAGTTGCAGAAAGTGCTTTTCCTACTACAAGAAGCACTGAAACCACATCTAGACCAGGCAGGCGGTTAAATTCCAGGCAGCCGCAGGAGTCAGTAGCATTCAGCTTCTCACAGTCTGCTAGTTATGTGCGTCAGCAACAGCAGTTACCAGCAACTTCTCCTTTTGTTGACCCTCCGGATGCAAGAACAATACTAGTTACAGGTAGCTCAAGCAGTGGTGATGGTCAGCCAAGTATGATCCACCTTCCTGCATTGACCAGAAATATACACCAATTTGCTTGGAATGCTTCTTCGAGTTCAAGAACAAACAATATGCCTGAAGAGGGATTTGGACCACCATGGGACGCGCCAAGAAACAACTCAGAGCAGCCAGTCTTTTCTACACCTGCAACTGAAACGAGAAATCCAGTGCCGGATCAGTTTCATTGGAGTTTCGCTCGTGGAAACGCTAGTACATCTGGAGATTCTCCCTTTGTTCCTCGAGCAGGATCGAGTTCAGGGATCCATGGTTTGCAGCCGAATCCCACATGGGTTTCTCCTCATAATCAATCAAGGATGTCAGAAGTTGTTCCGTGGTCTTTATTTCCTAGTACTGAATCTGAATCGGCTACAAATGGTGCTTCTCTTCCATTACTACCGACAGGGCCTTCTGTTTCTTCAAACGAACCTGCTGCGCCATCTGGATCTAGTAGTCGGAGTCATCGCTCTCGACAAAGAAGATCAGGACTGTTACTGGAAAGGCAAAGTGATCATCTCCATTTGCGCCACTTGGGAAGAAGCTTAGCTGCTGATAACGATGGAAGGAACCGGCTGATTTCAGAGGTCTGTATTATCTTTCATTGTTTCACATTATCCGTCACTGGTACAATTTTGCTAAGTATGGCATTTGTCTCATCGAAAGCCATATTTACTGATTTTTCGTGATGTCTGTTTGATACTTTCTTGTTTATGAACAGATACGGCAAGTGTTGAGTGCCATGCGAAGAGGGGAGAATTTACGGTTTGAGGTATCACAACTGATTTCAATCAATCTTTTTTAATATCAGTTAATCACATTGCATTTTCTGTCTTCGAGTGTTAGTTTTAGATTTTCAGTATGCTGAGATATGTGATCTCTGTCGACATCTAGGTTGTGTGCCTTCTTTAGATTTGGCTTTTGTATTAAACGAAATTCGTTGCAAGGTCCGTTGCACTTGGCATTTCATCTTGAATCATGATTTTCATCTGGTGATCTGATAGGATTATATGGTATTTGATCCACTGATCTACCATGGTATGGCCGAGATGCATGATAGGCATCGGGATATGCGCCTTGACGTTGACAACATGTCGTATGAGGTGTGTGTTTCATTTTTGTTTTTCCATTTTATCACAATGTACCCCATCTTTGCCAACGTCTGTTTGGGAATGTAGGAGCTATTGGCACTTGGGGAACGCATAGGAGATGTGAGCACCGGGCTAAGCGAAGAGGTGATTCTTAAAGCAATAAAACAGCGCAAATATACATCTTCCGCTGTAGAATCCCACCAGGACATGGAACCTTGCTGTGTCTGTCAGGTATGACCTGAAATGACTCTTATATTGAGAATGTGCCTTTTTCACCTGTAGTTTTGTCTAGCAATGCTCTTATGGCTGTTTGCTTGCAACAAATTAATTTGTTTATATTATACTAGATGAGGTGCGATAAGGCAAACCAAAACAGGAGTTATGTATTATTATCACATTGATAGATGCATGTATGATTTGACTATGTATTAGCGTTTTCTTTTGACATTGCACTACACCGTCCATATGTGTAAGATGGGTTAATCTTTATCTTTCCCATTTTTGTGCTGATACTCAGATTTGACTCGTAAGCTGATGTGTGAACCTTGATGTCGTTTTGACAGGAAGAGTATGCAGAAGGTGATGATCTTGGAACCCTGGCATGTGGTCATGAATTCCACACTGCCTGCGTCAAGCAATGGCTCATGCTCAAGAATCTCTGCCCAATTTGTAAGACTGTGGCTTTATCTACATAAAAGCACGGGTCCTTCATCCTCGCCCTCTTTCCCTGTCTCCTCCCTACCCATTGTGATCCTTCAAATGGAAGAAAAATAAGAAGGAGAGACCGCGAAGAGCTTCTGTTCTGTCTTACCCGCATTGTCATTAAGAGAGAGAGAGTTGCAACAAGGAAGGTCGTGTGATGAATGATCCCTCTGTGTGTGTGGAAGCATCATGTTGGATTATATAGGAGAAGAGAATAATAACTGTCATTTAACTCAATCTTCTGAATTATTGGATAATGATAAGTCATTGTTTATTATTGTCTGTCTTTACTGGAATCTCAGGGTACCATTGAAGATTCTGTATTTGAGTGTCATTTGCTCTTAGCTTTAATATTTTTGAAGTACAATTTGTTGCTTCGTTATCGTTTCGTGGGTTGTACTAAATGAACTAGATGGATTCTTTTGTTAAAGAAAAAGAGGAAAAAATGGTTGTTTAAAAAAAGAAACTAGCAATTCTACAGTTAGCGGAGGAGGAAGCAAAACTTTGGTTCTTGGTACAAGCAGACACAGTAGAAATCTATGTGGACGGATCTTGGAAGGGGACTGATCAGTATACAGGCCGAAGATGGTATTGCATTTCCCCTGAGGGGAGTCTCCCACCATGGGTGCATCTAACCTTCGTCGTAGCTTGTCATCTCTCTAAGCCTTACTCTTGGCAATGCGTTGTATGATCGGTGCAGATATTGGAAATGTTGTTTTTCTCACAGACTGTTCTAATTTGGTGAAGATGGTGTCTTCGCCAACCCTCGGTGGGGATCGAACCCACAATCGTCTGATTAGAAGTCAGACGCCTTATCCATTGGGCCACGAGCGCCTTTTTGTCAACGGAAGTAATTATATATAATTTAATTTCAAACTGACTGTAGCTTTGGACTAGACAGAGAGGGTCAACGATCAAAGTTGACCATGTTTCTCTTGAATTAATCAGATAGGTTTTGTTGCTGGCTGATATGTGAAAAGTTTTCCATTTATTTGAAAGTGGTTAATTAGTTTAAAAAGAAAAGCTGTTTACATTCTAAAGACACCAAATCGAGTATCTTCTAAAGGACGGTTTGAAGCAGCAGAGAGACAAAGTCCCAAAACCTTTCTGGTATCAGAAGGATCAATCACTCCATCATCCCAAAGCCTCGCCGTGGAGAAGTAAGGATTTGCTTCTCTCTCGTATGCATCCACCGTTTTCTTCTTGAATGCTTCTTCCTCTTCCTCTGTCCACTGCATCACACAAAAATGCAGATTCATGTCTCTCTCTCTTTCATTAACTTTTAGTGGAAAAGCAAAACAGAGTCAGAATAATCGGTTATAAGATGTTTCATTCAGTACCTTGATTTCTTGCCTCTTCTTAGTAGCCCTTTCGATTTGTGTTAAAACACCCGCAGCCTGCAATGTTTTCAAAGTCAAAGGTTAACCAAACTGAATGAAAACCAAAATTGCATCAAACAAAAGAGACAGAAGAAACTGAAACAACAACATAATTTTTTCAATAAATTTTTGGTTCATTCAGTACAACTTTGTTGACAGTTACCGTACTATTATCAAAACTAATTTGATTATAAACACTTTCCGACTCAGTTTAAACAGTTTGGTTCGGGTATGGTTTACCTGAGCGCCGCCCATGATGCCAATCCTGGCATTTGGCCACATGAACATGAAGTCTGGACTGTAAGCACGGCCACACATCGCATAGTTTCCAGCACCAAAGCTTGCACCGGTTATAATTGTAATCTTTGGTACCTGAATTTAGAGGCGAGCTTAAAGTCTCGCATATACTGTACTAATTAAAATCTCTTGGACGGACTCTTTACAAAAACTAAACATACCTTAGCACAAGATACTGCCATCACCATTTTCGCTCCAGATTTTGCAATGCCATTGGCCTCAGCTCTTGAACCCACCTATAAACAATAAAGAAGCAAGTAAGATAAGTAGAGAAACTCTTATATAGCTACATGTTAGAACACAAGACAAACACTTCAATTACCATAAAGCCTGTGATGTTTTGGAGGAAAACAAGAGGAATTTTACGTTGAGAACATAATTCAATGAAGTGAGCTCCTTTTAGTGCAGATTCATTGAACAGTATGCCATTGTTCCCGATGATTCCTACTGTCTGACCGTATATTCTAGCAAACCCCGTCACAAGCGTCTGCCAAAATAAGCTCCAGATAAGAAGCTTACAAAGGTAATATCTTGATTAAAAAAGATTAGTCTAATAGCATTCTCACAGTGCCGTATTGTTTCTTGAGTCGTCAAATTCACTCCCATCAACAATCCGAGCTATAATAGACCGGACATCAAATTGCTGCTTGTGATCTACTGGAGCAATGGAGCGAAGCTCGTTTATGTCATAGAGCGGTTCCTTGTATTCAAGATTTTTGCTTCCAAATGTTCCTTCCATCCCTTGTTTTGCAGCCATGTGCAAATTCTTGACAATGTTTCTTCCAATAGCGAGTCCATGTAGCTCGTCTGCAAGACTAGAGTAACTTCTTAAGGTCTACACTCTAAAACATGATTCTTGTCGTCATATTAAATTGCAGAAAGAGATGAATATACCTTGAGCAAAATAATCCGACACACCAGACACAGTACAGTGAACCGTGGCGCCTCCTAAATCCTCAGCTGAAACTTCCTCTCCTGTAGCAGCCTGTTCAAAAGCTTTTCATTTAGCTTTACATTCTCAAGTACCTAATTAAGACAAGAACGACCGAGAAAGTAATTTGAGAAAACCAACCTTGACAAGTGGAGGTCCTGCCAAAAATATGGTACCATTCCCTTTCACCATTACACTTTCATCAGCCATGGCAGGTATATAGGCACCGCCGGCAGTGCATGAGCCTAAAACAATGGCGATCTGTGGAATTCCATCAGACGACATAACCGACTCATTGTAGAAAACCCTTCCGAAATTCTCCTTGTCAGGGAAAACCTCAGCCTGTTTTGGAAGATAAGCACCGCCACTGTCAACAAGATATATGCAGGGGAGTCTGCACCGAGCAGCAATCTCTTGTGCCCTGAGATGTTTCTTGATAGTAATGGGATAATAAGTCCCCCCTTTTACTGTAGGATCATTTGCCATGAACATACAAAGACGGCCATGAATTGGTCCTATCCCTGTGATTATGCCGCCAGAAGGTAAAGGCTCCTCATACAGTTCGTGTCCTGCAAGCTTTAAGCATATTCATATCCGGTAAGCAAAGAATCAAACAAGTCTCAGATCAATACCAATCAATAACCATACAGAGTTTATAAACATAAAATGCTAATTCTCTTTCCAACATTGGTGCAGCGCAAATCAATCAATCAAACTCAAGATTGCAACAACATTCCCATGTTATAGTACTCAATGATGGAGCATTAATCAGCAATAAACTCAAGATTGCAAAATGTGAATTGAACCCAAACAAGAAACAAAAATTGAAATGAACAGAACAAAACCTGAGAGAGCTCCAAAAAGGAAGAACCAGGATCAAGAAGCCGATCAATCCTCTCTCTAGGCAAAAGCTTGTTTCTACTTCTGTTCCTCTTCACCGCCTCCTCTCCACCTCCAGCCAATACCTAGAAACTCCACCGAGACACACTTGTATCATTCATCTGCAAACAATCAAGACACCAAAATCGAAAAATAAGCTGGTTCAACCTTTTTGATGTGGGAACGAAGCTCCGATAAGATCCCTTCCATGGCGATCGAGTTACTAGAAAAAGCTTCCGAATTTCTATCCACTCCGTCCGGGAGAACGCCCACGCAGAAACCCTTTTGAAGTCGCCGGAAAATTCGAAAAGGATCGGGGCGAGAATCGGTTCCTGGTCGCATCCGCCATTGTTGAATATTACTAGTAAGCTCTTCCGAAGTTGATACTGCTCTTCTACTCAAAATCCTTAACATTTTTGTCTTCTTCTCAATACCAATTTCTGATTTCACTTATGACATTTATACACACTGTTTCTGACTACTTTGGTTGTGTGTAATTCATATCCTAAATACAAAACCAAAAGAGGAGATAAGATCAAGGCAACCCAAAATAAAATAAAAATAAAAACTTTTTTTATAAATCATTGTCGTCTCATCATCATCGCGTAGGTGAGAGTCGTGTGTGACAGTCTCACTTGTGAAAAGCACAATTTTTGCTGAAATTAAAAAAAAAAAAAAATTGAATCTTTTTATCCAATTAAGGAATTAGGCAATGATACGTCGACGTTTAAGTCTCGGCGTCTTTGCTTTCTTCGAGTATGATTAGATAAGGCGCTCACTCTCCCGTCTAGCCGCATTATTAGCAATTGTCAATGGCGTCTTTAGGATTTTCGATTGCCATGATAGCTTCTACGAGTCCAACGTTGACGGATACGAGGCTCATATCTTCTTCGATGGGTTGTGTCTCGACGAATGCTGCTCCGAGTTTGTCATCAGTCTCTATGGTTTCTTCTTCACCAGTGGTTAAAAGGAGCGTCCGAAGTTTTAAGTTCAGAGCTTCGATGTCACCAAGTATTGAAACAAGGCCAGATTCTGATGTTGGCGTGGTGTCTTCTCCAACTACTAAAAAGGTTTCGTTTTTGTTCTACTTGTTGCGTAACACATTCTCTAAGTTAAAGTAGTCCCCAGCTTTGTTTGTTGTATAGAGAGATTTGGAGATAACTGAGAAATCATGTGTTAGGTGCTTATTCCAATTGGATACGGTACGGAGGAAATAGAAGCTGTTGTGTTAGTTGATGTTCTACGGCGAGCTGGTGCTGAGGTCACTGTTGCTTCTGTGGAACAGAAGCTAGACGTTGAAGCATCCTCTGGGACCAAATTGCTTGCAGATGTCTTAATCTCTAAATGTGCTGATCAATTTTATGATCTTGTGGCTTTACCGGTAAGTTCTGCTTTGGCTGATTCATAAATCATATCTTCTTTAAGTGAGGACATTCTTTGAGCTCTAGTTTAATGGTTTTGTATATTTGTTTCGGGCTTATCTGAAAATGCAAATTGTGAAGGGAGGCATGCCTGGTGCTGTTAGGTTAAGAGACTGTAAAATTCTTGAGAAGATCATGAAGAGACAAGCTGAAGATAAGCGGTTATACGGGGCTATATCCATGGCTCCAGCTATTACTCTTCTCCCATGGGGTCTTTTGACAAGAAAGAGGGTATAAATTGAAAGGCTTAGACTGTATAGTAACTAATGTTTCTTCTTCATGTTTTGATTTCTAAACTTGGTGTAGTTGATCGTGCAAGACAACGGGACATCCTGCTTTTTTCGGGAAGCTCCCTACATTCTGGGCTGTTAAGACAAACATTCAGATTTCTGGGGAGCTTACAACTAGCCGTGGACCTGGTACTTCTTTTCAGTTTGCTCTGTCCTTGGTGGAGCAGCTCTTTGGAGAATCCACAGCCAAGTCGGTTGAAGAGTTTCTGGTCTTTATTCCTATTCCCTACACTTCTTTGGTTCACTCTTTTCTTTATCCATCTCGATATGCCATAATCTTCTCATAATCTCTTATTTTCCAATCATTTCACCAGCTTCTGCGCGATGGTTACCAAAATCCTAAGAATGAAGAGTTCAATAGCATTGACTGGTCTCTAGACCACATACCTCGTGTAAGTCGCATGAAGCTATGACCAATGCATTTCCATGTAATCTCATGATGATATGATAATAACTGATTTTTGTATTTCTTCTTATGCTTTTATACATTCCCACTTGTTTCACGATCATTTTACTTTAGAAGCTGAGAAACTTGGCTGATACTAAGAACATCTCATTTGAATTTGAAAGCTAAGAAAGTTGGCGCATCTGCAACTTTATTCATTCCGTCTTCTTTTATCCTGTCCAGGTTCTTATCCCGGTCGCCAACGGGTCTGAAGAGGTTGAAGTAGTCACAATTTCAGATGTTCTTAGAAGAGCCAAAGTAGATGTCACGGTTGCATCAGTAGAAAGATCTTTGCGGATTACGGCATCTCAAGGCACCAAATTTATCACCGACAAATTGATTGGTGAAGCTGCTGAATCATCATATGACCTAATCCTTCTTCCGGTAAGACATTCAGCAAAAGCTTTTCTTCTAACCTGCATGGCTCTCATTAAACTTATACCCTTTGACTAGTTCACAACAGTTCACAATTTCTTAGATTAATCTTGCTATACACATGTTCCAGTGTAATCTATGCAATATCAAATTAAAGTGCTCAGGAAAAGCATAGACGAAATACAACTTTTGTTTGTTTCATAGTGAGTAATCTTGATTTCTTTTCTATGCTGGAAATTCCTTAGGGAGGCCATACAGGCTCAGAACGTCTGCAGAAGTCCAAAATTCTCAAGAAACTTCTCAGGGAACAACATGAAACTGGGCAAATATTTGGTGCTACTAACACATCATCTGCCATCCTGCATAAACATGGTTTACTCAAGGTAAAATGAAGATGATTATTGTTCTTTTCTGTGTTTTGTTGTAGACATGGACAAACCCAATTCACTGTTTGAATCCTATTGCAGGAAAGGAGAACGACTGTGTACCCTTCAGAAACAAACGTGCCTACGAATCATTTAATGATCGAAGGAGCAGAAGTTGTTATAGATGGAAATGTTATTACAAGTTTGGGGCTCGCAACTGTTACCAAATTTTCCCTGGCTATTGTTAGCAAGCTGTTTGGACATGCTAGAGCAAGGAGCGTTTCAGAAGGGCTTGTGCATGAGTATCCAAGGCATTTAACACCATCTTGAAGGCATCTTGTTCAAGAAACACAGTTAGAAGATGTCTCGTTGCGGCTGTTAAACCGAAGTTGTGGGTTTCAAACACTCCAGAGACTTTGCACCAGTATATCTGTTTAACTTGTAGGCAATCTAGGCAATCTTACTCTGAAACTGATGATATCTATAAGAATTTTGCCACTTAGGTTTATTGTATTTGCATCTTATTTTGTATACCCAGTTGGTTATTATTCTAGATGATGATGCTAAAGTTGAAGTTTCAATCAATCTATTCACAATTATAATGTGGTTTGATTTGGTCCCAAAAGAGATCAGTTGCAGACAAGCAACATTAAGAAGAAGATAATTTCACTCTGGTTAACTCACAAAGATGTTCTAGAAACTGGTCAAGATCCATTACATCAGGATGATAAAACCAAAAGATGCTTCAGGAAAACAGAACAAAAGAGTGTTGATCTATCTCTGTCAAACCAGCCACACGTCACGATTTACAATCACCCATTGAAACACCTGCCTAAACTACATACAAAGCTAGCTTTCTATTTCTGTGTTGTTCTATAGCTTTTGCGCTTTGTTGAGTTCCTCGAACGCCATTATAAGCTCTACCAAGGACCTGTCAATGTCCTTCGCAAGCATTGCCTTTTGCATCCCATTGGCTGGCGCAGTGGCTCCAGAAGCTGCAACAACAAATGCGCCAACTTCTGTTAAATCCATGCTCGTCAGATTACTCTTATGAAAGACCAAATTGGCATTGTAATCTATAATACTTTGCAGAGAGTGGAAAATTAAAGATGCGGTGGTATATCTCACTTCATTGTGTAGCTTACACTTTTCTACTAAAAAGCTTACAATACTGTCCAAAGTGTAATTCAATTTAAAAGCTTAGCCAACAACTATAATAAGGATATTCAAACCAAGACGGTACCTGGTTTTTCTGCTTTTCCATGATTGCAACCTGCATGGAATATATGGTCAGTGATCACAACCTTAAGAAAATATAAAATAGCGCAACTGAAAAACTCGAGATTCTCTAATGAGATAGGGAAGAAGCTGGACACACTTGTTTCTTCTGCAACTCTTCATTCAACTCTTTCAGTTGCGCAATTTCTGCTTCCAACTCCATTGTATAAGCCTGTCAGACAACAAAGTGAAAACAAAAAAAGTAAATAACCATGGCCAAAGTTTCAAAGTTTGTTCAATCCCCAAAATTTAAACGAACACTCACCTGCTTGCGAGCGCGGGATCTGGCAGCTGATTCCCTATTCTTTATCATCCTTTTTTGCCTTCTCTCAATCACTTTCTCCAGAACTGCACCTGATTTTCTTGCTCGACCAAACATGTAAGGAACAGGAGACAGAGATGCATCCAGAGCGCTCTTTGGAGTCAGATCAGGTGACATCTGGCTTCCAGGAGATACTGCTGCAACCGTAACACCAGTTTTAAAATCAACAGCTTGCAGTAGATTGTTGTCCATAGGATGGTTCCGCTTTCCAAGAATTGAAGGCTTCACTTCCTGGAACTACGGAAAAAAAGCAAAAACAAGCTATAGTCATATAACTGAAACATACTTGCAAATCCAAAACCAGCTTATCTTAAAACATGAAAACTACATCAATTATTTGTCAGATGACTGTCATTCATATAAAATGTAGTTATTCAGGTACTTAGTCACCTGTGTTACAGGTTGAGAACGATTAACAGCATCAACAGTGTTGGAAAACGCGATAGTGCTCTGTTTGGGAAAAGGCCTCTCCTGCTTCTGTATGAGTGGTTGCGGCTGCTGCACCCTCTGTGATTGCTGCATCTGAAGTGGCTGAGTTAGAGTTGTCAGCAGATCCGGTCTCACCACTGCACCATTTCCAGCAAAACTATGAGGCTGGTTAACACCAATCATAGTAGGAGTTGTCCCGAGACCTGCATTACTGCCAAACCCGTAAAAACCACCATTGAAGTTATTTACAGGCTGCTGCACCTGTGGAGGTTCTTCCCTAACAACGCCCGCCCTGAGCAAAAACTGCTCCAAAGTCATCTCTCCCAGCGTTTGTTGCCTCTGCGGAATCCCGCTTGTCCCAACATTAGCAACACCATTTCCAATGTCATCCTCCTTCATCAACTCCTTCCAGACATCATCAACCGTTTTCTGACTAATGGTACGAGGCAGAGTAAGTGACCCTTGTCTCTGCAAACTCCCACCAGTGAAAAAACCACCGCCAATTTCTCCTCCCATACCAACAACAGATACACCTCCATTGCTGTTAATAACAGCGTTCCCGTTATTACTACCATTGTTGATGTTGTTGAAACCGGTGTTGTTCCCCATCAGTGAGTGGCTTTCCTCAGCAGTCCATATGTTCTTCAAGAGCTCATCCATGTTCATGGACCCAAAATCCTTCCCAATCCCACCACCCCATGAGTTCTGAAACTCATCAAAGGTTAACGAGAACACCGAGTTCTGTCTCGTCAATGGAAGAGTACTACTCCCCATCATTGGCTGCTGCTTTGGGTTCATTCCAGCTTCATCAGTCAGACCATCAACAAAGTTCTTCAAGTTTGTTCGTGACCCCATCATCTTCTTCTCAAATCAAGCTTAGATTTTTTTTCCCTCTTCACGAAAACAAACAAACACAAGTTATGGTTTAACCGCAACAACAACAAAAAAAAAAAAACTGATCTTTATCACTTTAAGAACACCAAAAGATCCAAAAGAGACCCACGAGCTATTATTATTAACGTGAAACAACAAGATGAGATTTTTAAATCAAAATCGAATTCGAAGCTAAAATAGATCTCCTATTTACAGTTTATAGATAAAAAAAAAATCCCCTAGAAAAAGATAAGAACAAATCTATAAAAGAGAAATATGTAGAGAATGAAGTAAGCAACAGAGCAGAAATAGTGAAAGAATCTCCAAAAAAAGGGAAACAAATCTCTAAAACAACCAATCATATGCTTATATTCGGCGGGAAAATTCATGATGCTCATCAGAATCAGTGAATCTGATACAACAAACCAATCAATGACAGACAACAAAAACTGATTCAGAAGAAATAAAAATCAAATTTTTTTCTTATAAAAAAAATCAAGCAGCTCAGTCACACAAAGTAACAAAGAAAGAAAAAAGAAAAAGAAGTTTTTATTTTTCCTAACCTTTCGAAATTTTTTTAATTTTTTTGCTTTGAGTAAAATGGAAAATCAATAATTCCACTTTGAGAAATAAATAATACCTGAAAGGGTCAGAGAGAGAGAGAGAGAGGGGGTGGAGAGAGGTCGACAAGTGTCCATGGCGTGACACTCGTCGTTGATATAAAAGGTTGTTTCTTTTGTTTGGATGCGGAGATTATTTTATTCTCGATAAGGTTATTATTTATTGTTATTATTTAGCCAATGTCCTCAATTTGACGTCAGATCGTCGTGAGCCGTTGAGATTGGGCAACGTGGTCCAATGGACAAACGCTGCTTTTTTTTCTCGTATCATTATCATTTTGCGTTTCCCACGAATAGCAGTTCGCAAAGTGGAAAGATCACGGCCGTTCGATTTTCTAAACGGCATCATTTATTACGAGACTAAGTACTATCACTTCTGGTATAAAATTATACTATTAAGTTTTAACCAATAAAATGTTTTGAATGAAAAATAATTAGCCGGATGATTTTTTAGGTAGAGATTTTGCATAATTATTTAAGCATATTCGTCTCAACTCATTTTTTTTTCAACATTTACAACAAAGGTAATGTATGGTCTATTTAAAAATTTTATATGATATTTTTCTTGAAAGGTTTCATTGGCTAATTAAGAGATGTATATAGATATATTGTAGGAACATTACTTTTGTATAATGGAGAATTTATTCATTTGAGTATATTTTTGTAGCACCAAGTCTTAATTAATTAATTTGTATATTTGTTTTTGCAAGGTAAAAATAAGTCCATATAGTCTGGCCTCTAGAGTTTTTAACATGTAAAATCAAATTTAGCTAGTTCTTCGTTGTCAATCAAATCATTGTCCTGACAAAGAGCTTCTCAAAATCGAGATGAAGAACTACCGACACCAAATGGTTTTTGTATATTCTAATGATCCATATAATCAAAACAATTTTTCCATATACAAGCTAGAACCATGGAATTTGAGTTTAGAGTTTTGTCAAATGAAAGTTACAAAGAAAGTTTAGTGGTATTGATCCAAAACCGACTTATGTATTACAAACATTTCGTAAACCATGTGTTTTGATCCCCTAATACGAGATATAGTATTCTTATAGACTAGATGATACCACTCTTAATTATCTTATAAACTGATGGACTTCTTACGATAAGATGGAATGGAGAAATGATGATAACAAGAAATAACGTCCATAATTACATTTCCTTTGGCAAATTAAATCGACTGTGGAGTGGTCCGCATTAGCATCATTCACCACAACTACTACAAAGATGCGTAGAGAGAGTTTTAAGATTACATATAGGGCATATAAGAAAAGATATTATATAAAATGAAAAGAAAAAAAAAATTATACGATAAGATTTTTTAAAAGTCGGAAGAAAAGAAAAAAAAAGTTGGAGGGATGGAGGGAGCGGATGAACAGTCCAGAATCTTTATCACGTTTGCTGCACCTACAAAAGGTATGGGCATATGCCACGTGGCCCACTCGATGCCCTTGTAAACAATTAAAATTTGTAAAAATTGAAGCAACATATATTATACTAATATAATCCATGATCATTTCCTTTGTGTTGGTCTTCTCAGTCACATCCATGATCCATCACATGTGATTGTGATCTTCTCTTCTAGTATTTTTTAAATACTGTTTCTTCCCCCATTATGGACTCTTTATCTTGGACTCGGTAACCATACAATTGACCCTTCGTGTCTCCCATCTTTTATTTCAATATATTTTCTGAAAGAAAACTACTGCATTAGGAAAGTCTACTCTGCAATACATTTTTAAAATGGAGCCGTGATTAATTTAGTTATATAGTACTACTTATTATTATATAGATTTCACATGGGCCTCGATTCTTTGGAGACGTGTTCTTCCCCGAAATAGATTTAAAAAATTGAAGTTACTTCTTATAGGTCGAGTAGAAAACAGAAGAATATAACCTTCTTTCAAGAATCCAAAACACATAAAACCAACGAAAACTTGAACAACCAGAAGAAACAACACAAAAGAGAGATGCTAAAACGATAAGTAGTGAGGACGATGATACAAAAGAGAAACGATTAATGAAAAATGACACGAATCCAATACGTAAAGAGATCTTATAAAATCCATGAAGTTTAGACGATATATATGACACCTTTTTAACGAAAAAAAAAAGTTAAATATGTATAGCAAGTTCGAACGCTTTGTAACTTTCCTTGACTACACGGTAAGATAAATAATAAAATTCAAATAAATCTAACAAAATTAAAAAAGTAGCTAAAACCACGATAAAGAAAAAGAATATATGTCATGCCCATATATTATAATTTTGTATCTAGAAGAACTAAAGTTGTTATAAGAGTAGTTGAACTCTTAAGAAAGATGTCTATTGGTTGGAGATCATCTCACGATGCAAATTATTAAAATATAACAAAAACTTATGGTTTGAAGAAAGCTTCGAGGCAAAGAAAGATTGTGAGTCCAATATGTAATACTAAATCCTTTTAATTTGTTTTCTTAAAAAGAACTATTTTCATAGTAAATGCATGTGAAGTGAATGGTTGCATTGTACTCTTACACGCAATCCAATTCCAAACCATGTGGTCTGGATCAATTGGTTCTCACTTCTCAATGGAAGAGAATATAGTTGTCAGTTATTGGCTCTGCTTGAGCAACGTATGTCAGACAGATTACTTTGGCTAAACAAGATTTCCTCTTTGGCTAAACAATATAGTTGTCAATTATGTTCCTCTTTACATTCTCCATAATTGCTTAGAACTACAAACACTCTCCGTCTAGGCAACGGCTATATACTATTTGGGCTACACCCATCTACCAAACAATTTGGGTCTTATTGGACTCAAATCTTAGTTACCTTATTTAGCGTTTTTTTTTGTTTTTTCAAGTTTTGTGGTTAGACCGTACAATTTACAAATTAAACCGGGTTCTAATTAAATCCCAAAAACGCAATTAAAGAAGAAAAATCTATGAACCGGTCGATCGATTTCAACTAAAATCCTGACAGTCGTCTCCAAGGGGAGGTATTGGTTTATGATTTAGAAAGAATTTTAATGACTTTATGTTTTTGCTGATTGTTAGAATCATAGAAAATTGAAAGTTAAAAATGAAGGATTCTAAGAGATTGTTTAGGAAGTTTTTTAAAATCTTGATGATTTGTTTTTTCTAATCTTGTAAAATCTTTCTATTTGATGAAAGATTTTTCATGACTTTTGTTATGAAGGAAATGATATAAAATCCTAAACCAATAACATAAAATTTGAATTCATTAACAATCCAAGATTCTTTTGTTTTACTTGAATAACATAAAACTTTTAATGACTTTATAAAACTCTTAATCCAATAACACTAGATTTATCAAGATTTTAGATAACTTTTTACAAATCCACAACCAATAACACCAAATTTTTAAAGAGTTTTTAAAAGTCTTGATTGAATAACAACATATTTTACCTAACTTTTAAAGTCATTAAAATTCTTTCTAAATCCTAAACCAATACCTCTCCTAAAGCCTCCGTCGGACTTTTCAGTTCACCTTCGCAATATCGCCTCTCTGACTCATTCAACCACCATCTCTACTAATTCACTCACTCATCACTATTCGTGAGTTTGATAATCTTGTGTGAGTTAATAATCCTAAAGGAGTCGTCGGAAGGTTTCAAGAGCCCCCTGATTGTATGTATGTTGAGGTACATAAATGAAATCAATTTCCTCTGAATATTCTCATCTTCCCTCGAAAATTTAATGAAAAATTTGGAACCTTTTCACTGTTCAGACAGGTTCCGACCTGCAAAGGTGGGCGCTTTAAAGGAGTTTTGAAGTCCGTCGGAGCTGTAGTTCGAGATTTTTCAGTATCTGCAAATGCTTTGCAAGAGCGTGTGAATGGTTGGAATGAAAGTAAAGAGATTGATGATGTCCACACACTTTTCAGATACTGCACTAATTTGCAGTCAGCGAAATGCCTTCACGCACGTCTCGTTGTATCTGAATCGATCCGAAACGTTTGTATCTCAGCTAAACTTGTTAATCACTACTGTTATCTTGGGAACGTTGCGTTGGCTAGGCATACGTTTGATCATATCGAGAACAGAGATGTTTATGCTTGGAATTCGATGATCTCTGGTTATAGCCGTGCGGGAGATTCTTCAGGGGTTATTAGGTGTTTTAGTCTGTTTATGTCGAGTTCTGGACTTGGACCTGATTACCGAACTTTCCCTTCGGTTTTGAAAGCTTGTAGGAATGTGATTGATGGGGATAAGATTCATTGCTTAGCTTTGAAGTTTGGGTTTTTGTGGGATGTCTACGTTGCTGCGTCGCTGATTCATTTGTATTGTCGGTATGGAGTGGTGGGTAATGCACGCAGGCTGTTTGATGTAATGCCTGTTCGAGATATGGGTTCTTGGAATGCGATGATTTCAGGGTATTGTCAAAGTGGGAATGCTAAAGAGGCGTTGGCTTTGTCTGATGGGTTGAGAGCTATGGATTCAGTTACTGTTGTAAGTCTCCTTTCGGCTTGCACAGAAGCTGGTGATTTTAATAGAGGAGTTACGATTCATTCGTACTCGATCAAACATGGACTGGAGTCTGAGTTGTTTGTCTCCAACAAGCTGATTGATCTGTATGCTGAGTTTGGTAGCCTTAGGGATTGTCAGAAGGTTTTTGACAGGATGATTGTGAGAGATTTGATTTCTTGGAATTCCATTATTAAGGCTTACGTGCTGAATGAGCAGCCGCTTAGAGCGATTTATCTGTTTCAGGAGATGAGGTTAAGTAGAGTTCAACCAGATTGCCTTACTTTGATTTGTTTGGCTTCTGTACTTGCGCAGTTAGGGGACATTCGTGCTTGTGGATCTGTGTTGGGTTTCACTTTGAGGAAAGGCTGGTTCTTGGAAGATGTTACCATTGGAAATGCAGTTGTGGTTATGTATGCAAAACTAGGCCTTGTAGATTTAGCGAGAGCAGTGTTTAATTGGCTCCCGAATAAAGATGTCATTTCGTGGAATACTATAATATCTGGTTATTCGCAGAATGGTTTTGCTAGTGAAGCAATGGAAATGTATAACGTAATGGAGGAAGAAGGTGGAGAGATAGTTCCTAACCAAGGGACTTGGGTGAGCGTTTTGCCTGCTTGTGCTCAGGCTGGAGCATTGCGTCAAGGTATGAAACTCCATGGTCGTCTCTTGAAGAACGGTCTTTATTTGGATGTTTTTGTTGGCACAAGCCTTGCTGATATGTATGGAAAATGTGGACGACTAGAGGATGCACTCTCTTTGTTTTATCAAATCCCGAGAGTCAACTCGGTACCATGGAACACCCTAATAGCGTGTCATGGGTTTCATGGGCATGGGAAGAAAGCAGTGATGCTGTTTAGAGACATGCTTGACGAAGGAGTGAAACCAGATCACATTACATTTGTGACTCTGTTGTCAGCTTGTAGCCATTCTGGGCTAGTAGACGAAGGTCAATGGTGCTTTGATATGATGCAAACAGATTATGGCATAACACCGAGCTTGAAACACTACGGTTGTATGGTAGATTTGTTTGGTCGAGCTGGTCAGTTAGAAACCGCGTTTAACTTTATAAGAAGCATGCCACTTCAGCCTGATGCATCTATTTGGGGAACTCTTCTCAGCGCTTGTAGAGTCCATGGAAACATCGATCTGGGAAAAGTTGCATCTGAACATTTGTTCGAGGTTGATCCCGAGCATGTTGGCTATCACGTTCTATTGTCAAACATGTATGCTACTGCTGGAAAATGGGAAGGAGTTGATACAATAAGGTCCATGGCCCGAGGGAAAGGTTTGAGGAAAACACCGGGTTGGAGCTCGATGGAAGTAAACAACAAAGTAGAAGTCTTTTACACGGGAAACCAAACACATCCAATGTATGAAGAGATATACAGAGAATTAACAGCATTACACGCGAAACTGAAGATGGTTGGATATGTACCGGATCATAGATTTGTGTTGCAGGATGTTGAAGACGATGAAAAAGAGCATATCCTCATGAGGCATAGTGAAAGATTGGCTATTGCATTTGCACTTATCGCCACTCCTGCAAAGACAACGATTCAGATCTTCAAGAATCTCAGGGTATGCGGTGATTGCCATAGCGTAACAAAGTTCATATCAAGAATCACTGAGAGAGAGATCATTGTGAGGGATTCAAACCGGTTTCATCATTTCAAGGATGGAGTCTGCTCTTGTGGTGATTACTGGTGATATTTTTTTTTGAAAAACCAATGCCACTGTATTCAAATCAAACCGGTTCCAATCAATTTTGAACCAGGTTTATATATATATCTCTGGTCAAGGAAGACTTTGGGTGGGAAAAAGATTCCAACTTTGCTTACGAAGGTTAAGTCACAACAAAGAAAGCTTCTTTATTTCGGCAATGGGCACAGCCTGTCTTAGTCATGTGGACAGCTTGTGGTTTACTTTAGCAGAAAGTCACTCGGCAAAGGACGAGACGTGTGAACGGTTTCAATCGTTGAATCCTCTCAAATCTTTTGGTTCTACTATAAATTATTGGGTTACAGAAAAGATGGCACTTTGTTTTTGTTTTTTCTTTGTGCTTAATAAATCTATTGAGAATTCATTTTTTTTTGTTCAAACAATGTAATCAGTCTTTTAATTAGTGTGTCGGAGGAAATAATTGCGTTTAAACACACATCAAAGTTGGTGGTAATCGTTTAATGAAACATCTAATGACTTTTATTTTTTTAGGTTGTAATCGATTTTTCTTCTTAAAATAAGGCGACTTTAAGAAATAAACATGACAACTCCAAATCATTTTTATTGAATTTATAAAATTTCAACAACAACCCTAATAATTATTGATAGAGAGAATGAGAAAACATTACTACTAGTACTTTAATGGCCACGTTTGTTGAAGACTTAAAAAAATGTTACCAGCCGTGGACCGGATCCGGTTGACCCAAAATGGATACTTTTGTCAGAGAGACTCAGAGTCTCTATTTCTCTGTTAATTCTCATTTTCACTTTTTTTTTGTGTAAGCGATGTCACTGTTTGATTCTACTATGTAATGATAAAGTGAATTTTAATTGTGTAAGTCGAGGCATACAGAATTGTTTTGTCGAGTTTCATATTTTGGTCCTCGTCTTTTTCTTTCTTCTGTTTGAGCACTTTACAAAAAGAAGAAGCAATTCATGCAGTTCTAAATTGTATATTTTACTACTAAAGTCAGTCATGGTGACCTTCTACTAATTAAAGTAGTAAAAGATTGGTAATGTAAATCTAGAAATTTTCAGAATGTGGTAATGTAATAAACGATCAAAACAAACTTATAGTACTGTAATTACATTTTAGTAGACATGATGATGACATCTAAGTAAATGGTAAAAAAGAAAAGGTAAACAAATCAAATTCAAATATTAGAGGAAATCTTTCTCATTTATGAAAATTATATTTCCATTTATCAAACAAGCCATGCCAATTTTAGTTAAAACCAAAAATTAAAAGAAATCGGAAAACATGGTAATTTAACATTTTATGCTAATAAAATAAATTAATTAAGTGTGTATATATATAAAAGAAGTGCTTTGCACGCGTTTTTGCCGTACAGATTTAAAACACCANAAAAAAAAAAAAAAAAAAAAAAAAAAAGAGATTAACCCCAAACAAAGGAAAAAAAAAACCTAGCCGCTTTGAAAATGTCGAAACGATTTGCACCACCGCCTAAACCGCTAGTAAAGCAACATTCATGGTCGCCAGACGCAGATAGAGAAGAAGCTTGGCTAAAGAAAAAGGGAAAACGGCCATCGGGGCGACTTGGTAGGAGTAAAAGCGTGTCGGACGAAGATCTTGAAGAGCTCAAGGGATGTATCGAGCTTGGATTCGGATTCGAGCCGGATTCGCCTGATTTAGATCCGAGACTATCTGAAACTCTACCAGCTCTTGGTTTATATTGCGCCGTTAATAAACAGTATAGTAACAGATTGTCACGAACATCGTCTCTTTCGTCGATCGCATCGGAAGGTGAAGTCAGCAATTCGAGCACGACGATCGTTGATCAAGGTATGTGTGAATTTT
>NC_025694.1:3044474-3153781 GCF_000633955.1 Camelina sativa
TTTTTTTTTTTTTTTTTTTAATGATCTGACGGTGGAGAATTGAAAAAGGTGATGATCCGGAGACGATGAAGCTGAGGTTGAAGCAATGGGCTCAGGTGGTTGCTTGTTCGGTGCGACAATTCTCCGGCGAACCAAATTGATGTTTTCCAATTATGATTAAATGAATTTACTTCTACCATTAAATGAAATTATTATCGCTTGTTTGTTCTGATGTGATGTACAGAGGAATGGCAATTTTGTAATATAGATATATGATTTTAGAAATTCAAATTTTAGAAGCTAATATGGTTAACCAAAATTATAATTTTACTTCTTTCTCCAGTATGTTTTTTTGTTTGCTAATCATATTGTGTGTGTGTGGTAAGAGCCGATTAATGTGGTACTATGTTATATGAATTGTGAATTGGTTGGAAGAATTGTATTTTTTATTTTTCTTTCTCAAACTATTAAAGATATGGATCAAAGGCCTCAAAGCCTTATAGACATATGTATATATATATCTTCAAGTATCACAATTTTGGTTTTTCTTTTGTACGTCAACAAAAAAGGTCCGGCCGTGCATACAATTATTTTTGGAATCGAGACAATAACCTGTTACATTAGTCTTTTGGGGTCGCAATAAGTTAAGCTCCTCTCCGTTGCTACTGTTCCAATTTGAAACTTATTAGTTCTTTTTGGTATGCCGATATCACAAGTGTTTCAGTTTTGATGTCATTTTACAATGAATGTCCGTCGTGTATATGTGGACGGTTGATCGGCTATTTCGTGAAGTTCACAAAATCGTAGCATTTGTTAGTTTGTTACTATGACTTTGGAGTTCAGAGTTCAGAAAATACTTTGTTAAGTTTTTAAATGATACTGCACCATGTTGCAAATTTATTTTTATTAATCAGAGATTAGTCACCTCAAGAAATATTTAGCGTCTGTTCACATACATTGCAAGGATTCTACGATGAGGATGTCATGCTTTAATAGTTTAAAGTATATGAATATTACCAACATTCCCAAAACACGGTATAAAAAAAGATTAAAAGATCCCTTTTAACAACAACTACGTAACTGTTATGGTCAAGTGGTGTTTTCAATTCTACATAATTATCTTGAGTGATTTAAGTGAAAACACGAGATTGTTGCATATTTGTATTAAGATATTTTTATCAGCCACCCTGATGACGTGGCATACTATAACACGTGTAAAAGCGACGCCATGTGGATATTTTCTCTTTCTCTCTTTTTTTTTTCCTTTTTCATCTCTCTCTTTCTATTTCTTCTTCATTCTCGTTACCCTCTCTCTCTCTCTCTCTCTCTCTCTCTTTAAGGTCTCTTTGGCTCTTTCGTAGAAGAACCATTTTTTTTAATCCTAAGGAGAGACGACGCAGATATTATCATTAGTTTTCTTTTGTTTAGGAATCAGAGAGAGGAACGATGGAGAATGATTTCAGGGTGAATATTGTTTCTTTGGAGATGGATCGTGGCGCTGCGGAGGAGGCGTCTTCTGAATCTCATCAGAGCGAGTCGACTCTATCCAACTCGCTCGAGTCCGGTGTCACCGCTGATACCTCTCGTTGCGATGCTGATTCGAAACTGGTAAAAAACCATCACAAAATCTTCCTCTTTGCTTCCCTTTCTAGGTCTCGTTTTTGATTTTTCTATATTATAGTTAGGAGAGTTTCTTAGAATTTGAACTTAGATTCGTATATTAGAAGGAAAAAAAAAAAAAAAATTATACTATATTTTTCTGCTTCTATGGAGATTTTTAGATATTTTTTTTCGTAATGAAATTAGTAAAAAACACACAAACCAAAAATATCTTTGCTTTTTTGGTTTGTTCGTATCGATTTGGAAACTAATTTATTTATGTTAGCTTTTGGTGTTGTTATATATGGGAAGGAAACTTCAGATCTGTTTTACACAGGTTTGTATTCTAAATGCGATTGCTTTGGGTTTCTTTTGTCCCCCCTTATTAGCACAACAAGATGATTTCAAATTTTTCAACAACTCTTTGGACGCCGAGGCTAATCTCTTTGCCTAATCTGATGATCTTGAGATCTATAATTTACCCCTTCAGATATGTATCAATCATAATCCATTTCCAACGGCCAATTCGAAAAATCCTTGCTTTTAAACTAGTAATTATAGTTGGTGATTTGTGGTTGGTACATATACACATACCACACTTTTTTTCATTGTTTGATATGCCTTTGGCTTATTATTGCAATCCTTTTACTAATGCGTTGTGCCAATGAAGTTCTTCTTACATTGTGCGGTAAAAAGTTAAGACTTGTTTCTTTTTTTTTGTTGCAGCTGATTGTAAAATTGGTTGACTAAGTGTGTTGTCTAATGGTTTATTAACATCATTCTCGTTTCCTTTTGCAGGATGAATGTGCTGAGTGGACGAATGAGAAACACAACTCATATCTCGATTATTTGGAGAACTCCTTTGTTAGGCAGTTGTATTCCTTCCTTGGAGGAGAGAATCAGAAGAGACTTTCTAGAACTCGTGATGTGCCGTCTAACTCTCCCAAATCCACTGATCAGGTTCGCGGATTCTCTTGCTATTTCTTTTATGACCTCGTTTGTTCTGTAATCCTTTAGTGAAACTGACAACATTCTTGTTTTGCAGTTTACTGTCTTACAAAATGGCTGCTGGCAAAAGGTTAATTTTGGAAAGAAACTAGCTCATTCCGAGGCGTCTTCTGAGTTTCGTTCTCAAAAAAATACATTAAGAAGCAAGCCTCAAAATTCCAACGGAAACGGTACCTTGGGAACTGCTGTCCAATGTTCAAGGACATGTCATGAAGAAACCAAACACTCAGGTATCCTTTGCTTACCTCGTTTAGTCGAACCCCCTCATGATGAGTTATACGTTTGGCATCTTCCCTTTTTGTCCTTTTCTTCTTCTTATGGTCTTGTACCCAATTAGACTATACTATGTTCATATTGTAAAATCTATTTTAGAATTAGGCGAAAACTTTTGATTAAGTCAGTCCTTAAGTTAACTCTGCATTGGCTTTTAGAAGGCTTTGGTGCTGAACATAGAGTTGATATGACTTGAGGATAATCAAAGAAGTGAAGGACATGTATATGAGATCTGGTCTGCTATCTATTTATCACCCAACCCACACATGAATGTCTTTTGCTTAGAACTTGTGTGCTCGTCTCTCCCTGATGGTAAAATTATGTCTAGTCTAAACTCTGGCCTCCATTGATTTTTCTTCTATCTACAGAGGCGTCAGGTCAAAATTTCAGAGAAGAAGAAGATGAAGAAGAGGAGAAGGGAGAGGTTAGCAGAAAACGCGAAAGAGAAGCAAACAACGATGATAGCTCATTGAAGGAGGACCAGGTAAATATAGATAAAGATCACATACCAAACAACGTCACTTGTGTTGGTGAAGTTTTGCTAAAGAAGCTGCTACATATTCTCAGGTTGTGCCGGTAAGGATGGTGAAGCCCAGAATGTGAAAGCTTTAGGAAGTGTAGATGAATTACTATGAATAGAGATAAAGAATAGAAAGTGTGGGTGACGAATGTGGAGAGGGTTTTGTTTGTTGTATAGAGTGAGGCTAAAGAGAGCCTTATAAAGGGATCTAATGGGATGGAAATAGCATTGGTTTTTTGTGTCTCTTAAATATTGTCTATGCTAACTAGGAAATATTTGGTAGTATTAGTATGATCGGCAAATTTAAATTCTTTTTTTATTTATTTCATATATCATATATACTTTACACCTTCTAGAACATTGTTTCTTTTTTCAAAATGAAATTTATAAATTCTTTTAGTAGTAATTGATTATTTTCTCATCTTACTGTCAAGGTAAATTTACCTTAGAAACATGTACACAATTACAGAACTTATGTCTAGTAAAATGTAACGATTTGCCACGGGGAATGGTATTATACTGCATAGTAATGCGATTTTTTATTTGGATGGCGTTTTATGCGATAAGTTATTGACATGTATAGTCTAACGATTTATATTAGCAATTTAGCCATTCATATTAGCGGAAGTGCAAATTTTTAACCCTTCAGTGAAGTTTGTAAGGATCATGGACTAAACAAGGACGACGTAATCGATGAAATTGCAAGTATAGGAAATGAAAATGTTTGATACTTTTGTTTTCACATCATTCTTAGAAAAAGATTTTTAACTAAGAATTTTTTGGTCATTCTAGGGAATTTGAAATGTTTAGAATAGAGAAGAAACTGCTTATGAGAAAAAGCCAAGGGAGCTCTTGTGAAGAAACATTGAATTTACCATTGTTTGTGTCTTGATCCCTTGGATTTGCATATAAACATCGTTCGTAATCCCTCAGGGGAGGTATCTTGCAGCACACGTGAACTGGTGAGAGACAAATAGGGTTTGTGTCATTGCGTGATGTTCGGTAATGAATCATCTGCCTCTCGTTTTTTGAAGGATGTGTCCTATAATAGTGACCGGTTTTGATTTAGAGAGTCTGCTTTAGCTTTTTTACTTGTTTCTTTTAACCACCATTTCTATTATTGATAATATGTCCTCCGGATCTGAAGCAAAATCCTTAAAATCAAGAGTTGGCCTAATTATAGAAAAAGTATGTTAAGGGAAACCGTTGGTGATTTCAAAATGAAAAACCGTTAGCTTATCAATATAATACAGCTTTGTGTCCTCCTCGAACCCTCTCATGCCCTTCTATAAGCAGCCTTGGGCCTTTTCCAAGGTTTTTGTTTTAGCCATGGCTAAACCTCCGTCCTTTGGCTGCTGCTTCTTCCTCTTATTCTTCTCCTTCTTATCTTCTTCCTTTGTCACATTTGCCTTAACCGATACAGAAGCTGCCTTCATTGTGCAGCGACAGCTCTTAATGTTACCAGAGAATGGCGAACTTCCTGATGACATTGAATACGAGGTTGATCTCAAGGCTACATTTGCCAACACAAGGCTCAAGAAAGCTTACATAGCTCTTCAGGCTTTGAAAAAGGCAATATATTCAGACCCGTTTAACACCACGGGAAACTGGCATGGGTCGCACGTATGTAGCTACACCGGTGTGGTTTGTGCGCCAGCTCTTGATGATTCTGAGGTCACGGTTGTAGCTGGTGTTGACCTCAACGGTGCGGATATCGCAGGGCATTTGCCTGCTGAGCTTGGTTTGATGACGGATGTTGCTATGTTCCATTTGAATTCAAACCGGTTTTGCGGGATTATACCTAAAAGCTTTGAGAAGCTGAAGCTAATGCACGAATTCGATGTCAGTAACAACCGTTTCGTTGGATCTTTCCCTAACGTCGTCCTCTCTTGGCCTGATGTCAAATACTTCGACCTTAGGTTCAACGATTTCGAAGATCAAGTCCCTACTGAGCTTTTCAGGAAACAACTCGACGCCATTTTCTTGAACAACAATAGATTCACCTCGGTGATTCCTGAATCTCTAGGGGAATCTCCGGCCTCGGTTGTGACTTTTGCTAACAACAAATTCACTGGTTGTATCCCTAAGAGTATCGGCAATATGAAGAATCTCAACGAGATTGTCTTTATGGACAATGCTTTGGGAGGTTGTTTTCCGTCCGAAATCGGCAAGTTATCGAATGTAACAGTTTTCGATGCAAGCAAGAACTCGTTCATTGGTCGTCTCCCGACTAGCTTTGTCGGGTTGACCGGTGTGGAGGAATTTGATATCTCCGGGAACAAACTCACAGGACTTGTACCGGATAACATTTGCAAGTTGCCTAATTTGGTGAACTTCACTTACTCGTACAATTACTTCAATGGACAAGGTGGTTCGTGTGTTCCAGGTGGTGCTCGCAAGGAAATTGCATTGGACGACACACGTAATTGCTTGCCTGCTCGACCTGACCAACGATCTTCCCAGGAATGTGCTGTCGTGATTAACCGCCCAGTTGATTGTAGCAAGGACAAGTGTGCTGGTGGCGGAGGTGATGGCTCTTCAACTCCATCGGAACCATCGCCGGTTCCATCTACGCCGGTTCACAAACCATCGCCAGTTCCAACTACACCGGTTCACGAACCATCGCCAGTATACAAACCATCGCCGTTTCCAACTACGCCGGTTCACAAACCAGCGCCAGTTCCAACTACTCCGGTTCAAAAACCATCGCCGGTTCACAAACCATCTCCAGTTCCAACTCCGGCAGTTCCATCTCGGCCGGTTCAAAAACCACAACCGCCAAAAGAGTCACCGCAACCGGATGATCCTTATGATCAATCTCCAGTGACGAAAAGGCGCAGCCCTCCTCCACCTCAATCACAACCTCCGCTGGTTCATTCTCCGCCTCCGCCTCCTGTGCACTCTCCGCCACCACCGGTACACTCTCCACCACCGCCGGTGCACTCTCCGCCACCACCGGTTCAATCTCCGCCACCGCCTGTTCACTCTCCACCACCGCCGGTGTATTCGCCACCGCCGCCGCCTGTCTACTCTCCCCCACCTCCCGTCTTTTCGCCACCGCCGCCAATCTACTCCCCGCCGCCACCACCGGTCCATTCGCCACCGCCACCTGTTCACTCGCCACCACCCCCTCCGGTTCACTCCCCGCCGCCACCGGTTCACTCTCCGCCGCCACCAGCACCTGTTAACTCACCGCCACCACCGGTCTTGTCTCCTCCAGCTAACCCGCCAAAGGCCAGTCCACCACAACAGACACCAGTCAAACCGTCGCCATCGCCAGTCCAACCTTCACCAACACCAACGGTCTTTTCGCCACCGCCGTCACAATCTCCGCCAAGACCACCGAAGATCAACTCCCCAACGGCTCAAGCACCAGCTCCAAGTGATGATGATTTCACCATACCAACGTTCATCGGCCACCAATACGCATCCCCACCGCCGCCAATGTTCCCAGGCTACTAATATCAGTCGGAAGAGAAAAGAAGAAGAAGAAGTCTATATATGAGTAGCAGCAGCTCTGCATCGTCTTTGGACTATTTTGTAAACAAATAAGAAAAAAATTGAGGAAGAAGAAGAGAAACGGTAAAAAAGAAGATGCAAAAAAAGAAAGAAGGGTAATGTAAAAAGAGTTGTTGTTGTTACAACAGGTCGCATATATTTATTTTGTACATCACAACTTCTTATGGTCGATTAAACTTCTAAGCAAAAGAGTTTGTTTTCACACTCTTCTCTTCTTCTAAGTTACTATCTAATGGTTTATCATTTTAGTAACTCTTTTTACCTATGAATGAACTTTGGAACAAACCAACTAGCAAGATCGATTTTTCTTAACAACTGATTAAATTAAAAGTCTCAGCGTCGAGTTATATTACAAAAAAAAAAAACAGTGAAAAACAATAAGAGAACTCCCGTAGTGAAACTGAAAATTGACTTGTTATTATTGGGCCTAAAGCTGGGCTTATATAACTTTCCTTTCTCATATAAACCCACCCATTTTTAGAAAACAACTTTTCGTAGCCCTATTTATTGGATTCGACAAAGTTACAAAACAAAGAAGAACATTTAGAGAAAGCTTTTTTGTCTTTACGTCAATGACTCTCAAACTGTATCTGCCTCAATTCTCGTCCATGTTCAGTTAGTATCATTAATTGTTTCCGTGACCATCCATCCTCTTTTGGAATTGCAGATATCTGTACGTATTTAATTATTTTATTTTAACAGAATTTTTTTTTTTTAAATAAAACCAAAAAAGGACTAGATTATTACATAATATGTACTAATATAATGGGTCTGATGGGTGCTGTGCATCAAATTATACAGAAAAACTTAAGTTGTTACTTAATACTTGTAAATAAAAAAAAGTTGTACATAAAAACTATTCAAAAAATTGAAAGTAAAACTTTTGGTAAAGTTTTTGTGATTGATAAATTTTAAAACTGTATATTTGTACAGTTTTGTAAATAGTTACCAATCAGTACGGATATACTCCTTTTAATACTGACATTAATTATATTTTGACCTACTATGTTAAGGGAATCTGATTCGCAACACCTAATCCAATGTCTTAAATCTTAATTGCAACGTTTATTCTCTCGAAATATGAACACACAAAAAGATACTTCCTCTCTCTCACAAAAATTAATGTTTTGGGATATTTTTTTGTCCCACAAAGATTGATGTTTTGTTCACTTCAAAAATTAATCATTGAAAATATTTAAATTTTTTGAATTGTTATTGGTTTATATTTTCTCTCTCTACCAAAAAATAATTATAAATTAATTTATAAATAAAAACTAAAATTTTTCTTAATATGTGTGAAAGTGTCAAAACATCAATTTTTGTGAAACAGAGGGAGTACTATTTTAATTGATAAAGACATCACTGTTTTTGTAGTATTATTACCAGCCAACTAACTCATTAATGTGAGATGCTGTTGTGTTACGTTACTTTCATCTTAATATATACTCCCTCCGATCCAAAATACAGTATAGGATGTTTTAACTAAAGCACACAAATTTAGAAGACTTTACTTTTAATAAGTTCAACCAATCAGAAACAATAATGCATAATATAAAATACTCAACTAATCTAAAAGTTGCATAGAAATTTAAAAATATCCTATATTATGAAATAAAAAACTTCTCTAAAACATCTTATATTTTGAAACGGAGGAATCATATTTTTTTGGCATATCGGCATGCACAATTTTGTAATGGTGAATTATGAAAACTTTATTATATACGCATTGCTTTCTGTAGAAACTTGAACTACGTAGTCTGATCTGTTATATGTATGTATGTATATAATGTTCCGACTGCTTTTGGTTTTTGGGGTTTCAAGTCTCTCTCTACTCTCTAGGATGAGGGATCGATGAATATACGTAGTACAGTACTAGCTTGCAAGGCATGGGCTCGACCAACAAAGCTAGCTAGTTCTCAAGCACTAAACCATTATATTTTGTAACATAATCATCAAATGTGGTATGTATAAAATAAAAATGTCAATCTGATCCGATAGTAAATAATGCAAGCAGAGTCAACTCATCGTAAGCCAACCAACTCGTTTTCAAATGGTCAGCTATGGTCAGGTATCAACTAAATTTTATAATATGTTTCGCAGCAAAAAAAATTAATGTACGTTGAGAAAGACATGACAAGTGCATTAAGTTTTAAGTTAACAACTACTCTCGCCCAACTTTAAATAATTGAGTTTGTTCCCACCGGATTAGCTTTTGGTATTTAATTAACGTTTGAAAGATGAAAGTGTTAACTCTCTAACCATAACTTTCAATACCGAACACTACAAGAAAACATGGTGAAACCCTACCAAATTTCCTACAAAAATTTTGGTAAGAGAATTTTCCTACAAAAGACTTACGAATATTTTACGAAAAACAGTTGTTGTAGGGAATTAGTATGAAATTTTCTACAAACTATAATCGTAAGAAAGTCGTAGGAAATTTCCTACGAAATTCTTTCAAAATCTAGAGTCATAAGAAAATTTATAAGAAAATGGAAGGAATTAAATAAGAATCAAAGCGGTATAAATTTAATAAGAAATTTTTTTTCCAATTTCCTACAAAAACTGTATCGAAACAATTTCGTAATAAAAATGGTAAGAAACTTTTCTTACCAATTTCTTACTAAATTTATTTCCTACTAATTTCCTGTAAAAAAAAATTACCTTCAGAATTCCTACAAACTAAATAAACCTAATCTATTTTCTCCCCTTAAAAATATTTCACGCCTCCACCCAAACTTAGATCTGGAGGGTATTCGTCTCTTACATTTTTTTCTTCTTTTGGGTGAGTTCTTCTCTTCGCGTGAAGCGTTGTTGGCAGTTTCTCACTTGATTTGCAGTCACCAGCGTCCTCATCACCAATCTCACGGCTGGATTCACTGGTATGTCTCTTCAGATCTGACCGATCTTCATCGAAAATGTAAATTTGGATCGCTTGTGCTGGAAACCCTTACTTATGTAAATGTATTTGGTTCATTTGCAGAGAAAGTCGCCAAGAACTCCAAGTTTGTCCAACAACACAGGCGGTAATTTCTTCATCTTTCGATCAAGGATTCTGTTCCGGAAAAACGTCGCTCTCATGAGCTTAATCCCAGCGGCGGTGTAGCTTGGATAGCGGCTCTGATGTGGTGAGGCCAGTAAGCTGCAGCGAGGAAACTAAAGAATCTATGGCAAGGAAGCTAAGGAATCTATGGCAAGGATGGAAATCCTCACAGAGGTGATACTTTCTCCGACATCGGAGATGGGTGGTTTATTTCAGTTTAGGACGGTTTGTAGTCCTAATTAACCATACCAGTTGGATTGATTTGGTTATGTTATATGTTTAAAAGAATAATAATTTGATATAAATGAATTTATATTTCTTTTAGATTAATTATATATATGTATTATTCAAATTAATCATTAATGATAATTTTATTTTTATTCAATTTCGGAATTAATATTATTATTGGAAAAAAAATATTTTATATATTATTTATTAATTTGGTAGAAAATCATAGGAATCTCACCAGAATATTTTGGTAGAAAACTAGAAGGAAACATATGGTAGGAAAATTGTAATATATATTTGGTAGGAAAATAGTAAGAATGATTTTCTTAGGAATATTTGGTAGGAAAATAGTTAAAAAGTTTTTTTCCATTTTTCTACAAAATTTTTACGAAAACGTTTTGGTAGGAAATTGGTAAAACCGATTTCCTACGAAATTTCTACCAAAACCGATTTTCTTCGGGCTATTACCTCCAACATTTTTTTGTAGGAAAATGTAAGGAAACACGTGTTTCTTTCTACTTTCCTTCGAAATCTGCAGTAGGAAAATCAAATGTTTTCTTGTAGTGTAATCTTAATAAAACTACACTTTCCAAATGAAAAAAAAAAATAGATATGTACTACATTTTTTTTTTTTTTTGTGTACTACATTTTCCATTTCACCTAAACTACAGCTTCAATTACTTGGACTTTTCATTGGGTTGGATATCAAATTAGATACGTGTGTTATATATAGCGTAAATCTTAGTTCTTAAAAAAAACTTTCAATTTGAAGATTACGAGTTTGAATTTGGAAGGTGAAAAAGAGGAATGAACAAATATGGCAATATATAATTACAACCGTCATCATCTGCAACATGATAAAGACGCATCGTGGTAGACTCTAGATCTTAAACCCAAATCCAATTCACCGGCTGTTGCTATCTTTAGCGTCACCTCACACCTGACACTACACATAATGTTTTTTTTTTTTTTTGTTTCTTGGTGATATATAAACCTACCTACATCGCACTGGGGGTCAAAATCTTTCAACCTTAAAACATAATTCGTATTTACGTTGTATTTGATACGTAAAAGTCCTTTCTGTGAAAAGTTTTAATAATCCATCATAAAAATTACAATTGCACCCCTGGAAAAACGTTTTTTATTCATCAGATTTCGTTATAAACTATTCTGCAAGTTATTAATTAATTTACATCTAATGCTAACAATGACAAATTGTATGATTTTATTGCATCAATAATATCCTAATATATAAAAAAAAGTTTTTATTGTTTTTCTTAATAATGTAATATTGTAAAGTAGAGATTAAAGAAAAACATTAGATAAGTACATATGTTTAGTACTATTTTCGTGACATACAATGAACTTGGACGCATATGTACTAAACATATATACATATCTTCTCACGGTGAAAGGGATTTATATATATACCCGTTTTTCTTTTTTCTTTTTTTTTTGTTCAAAGAAATGTATATACGAAAAACAAGATGAAGATAATGGCCGAAGTATACAAATTACAAAAACAAAAAACTATATTTTAAGTAAACGAACTAAACATTTAAACATGTATATTCCTTAATTACATATGTAAAAAAAAAATCTTTTGAAAATTGTGGAGCTTTGAAGGGGATATTATTGCGAATTATTTTAATAGAGGTAAACCCCAAGACAAGACAATTGCACAAATGCCTAGTTAGTTACTACTGATCATTACGGGGAATATAATGGGATAGTATATATTAACCGATTTAACGAACCATGTTCAGTTTCTACAGTTTTATTTCTTCTTCTTTCCAAATATAAGAAAAAGTCCAGGTTCAAACCCCAGAACACCAAGGCATCTCCCAAGACTAATCAAGATTGCCATGAAGAAGTACATAAGGAAAGAAACATATGAAAACATTAACAATTTTTTTGGTTGAACCTGGACTTAGCTTAGGGGGCAAACTGTTTCCGCTGCACGTCTTAATATTCTTCAACCCAATTGCGTGTATTACTTGGTTTGTTATTTTTTATTTTTATCCTGCAAATTGTTTGCTTACACGATATTAATCCAGAAAAAAAAAGAAAGAAAAGAAAAAGAGTTCAATAGAAAGCTGCAAATCTGATTTTTACAAAGTAGAATCAACAAGAGTAACACCTAATTATATATCTACAACCAAAACAAAAAAAAAAGTAATAAAGAAGAAGAAGAAAAGGAGAAAGAAGCAGAATATAAAATTTCATGTTTCTTAATATTCAAGGGAAAAATCCAAAGAGGAATGGAGAAGGGTGAGAAGCGGGATAAGGGACGAGGCCATGGCGGATGAGACGCGGAGGTGTACGAGCACGGTGGTGGTTGAGGTTTTGCCGCATAACAATTTGGACGGCTTCAGCCACCACCACCACGAACTCCATACCTATCTTCATTAGCTCTATACACAGCTCTATCCTTTTTATCACCATTTTTTTTTCTCTGTTTCTTTTTTTCTTCCTTTCTTTTCTTTCAAACTCTCTCTCACTTCATCTTTCTTTCTATTTATTTATATCTATAATCTTCAGATGACGACGTCCCCACTCCAAATGATATTGTTATGTATATAATTTTTTTTTGGTTTTGTTTTGTTATGATAGAGACTAACAAAAAAATAGGAAGAATCATTTTGAAATTTTATTCACATGACAAATTTGAAGTTGCCATATATATATATATATATATCTATTATATATTAAATTTATAAGTTTGTAAGATTAATATTTGCAAATTTCTCTAAAAATTTGGGGTATGGAGCGTGTGACTTTTGAACGCTCCGAAAGGACGAGCTTTTTCTTTTAACCCACGCGAGACTCTCTCTCTCTCTCAAAACGACCGACAATATTCAATGAAACGAGATCTGAAATGCATTTACCCGAATTCCGTATTGCACGTATAGTTTAAAAAAAAAAAAAATTATAGTACTAATGTTTTCACTATTTTTTTAGGCCTCCGCATAAAAACCGTACCCGAATATCCAATCCGGAACCCGATCCGAAAAATCGGGTTTGGGTTGGGTACGGGTTTGCCTATAAAACCCTATTGGGTTCTATTTTCTAATATCTGTGGGTTCGAGTTAGGGTCGGGTAATATCCGGTACCCATTTGGGTACCCATTAAACCCGAACATATAAACATATTTATAATATTTATCATTAATATAATGCAATTACCCCAAAATTATGATTATAATTTTGAATATTTCATTTAATTTTATACCTAAATATCAAAAATAATCAAAATATCTAAAATATTTTGTTATGTAAGTCAAAATTTAACTAAATTTATTTAAATTTAATTATATTTTTTGGGTACCCGGTAGTTCGGGTACCAATCGAGTTCTAAAATTTGTAATCCAAACCGACCCGAATCCGATAGTACCCAAACCAAACCGAACCCATATATCTAAAAATACCTAATGGGTTCTATTTTTCTAAACCCATTTACCCGAATCCGAATGGGTAATATCCGAACCCGAACGGGTTACCCGAATGCCCAGCCCTAATTTTTTTACTTGGCAGTTTAATGATTTTTACTTATTTTTGGATTTAATGCCTCCACTTTCTTTTGGTAATTTTTCACTTATTTTTGGATTTAATATATCCAATCATATATATTCTTAATTCTTCGATGTATCTCATTAATTGTAAGATTCATATTTGAAATAAGTGTTTTCAACTAATTAAAAAGCAATTATCTTCGTCTCAGACTCTCAGTTATAAATTATCTAAACTCACCAACAAAAAAAGTTATTTACATGTGACTTGAGTGAAATATACTTCTCCGACATATTGGAAAGTAAAAGCGAAAATTCAACTACTTTTTTTGAGCAGATATGATAGTTTAAGTTTTGATTTTAACTCACCGAAAATAAAAGAGAATGTAACTTGAACAAGATTAGGTCTCTATTAGCTTGTCCTAATCGTTTCCGTATATACTCAACAGCAGGACAAGCGGTCGCATCCTCCTCATAATAGAGAATTAGAGATCTCTCCCCCACACTACGATGTCGAATAAGCCAAGGGCATACAGCACATATACTACAGAAATATATTAGTCCTTTTCAAGCAAGTCATTCATTTTTTATCAAAAGGACCATGCCAATAATGTACTTGATTTGTATGAATATCAACATCTTTTTTATTGAACTATACATTTTCATTATTTATATTTGTTTAGAAACACCCATCAATTGTCCAAGTCTTTTGTTATGTGACAAAGAAAAAAAAACATAAAATTGTAGCTATATAATCGTACGGTTAATAAAAATTGTAACAATATGGATATGGAATTATGAAATGAATAGATATTTTGTATCAATTTTACCACATTAGTATTTTTACCTATTTAATTGGATTTTAAGTAAAATATTTTGGTTCAGCCGATTGTGGAGGGACTTGAAGGCTGATAAAGTGTCAACACCAGTGAGCAACCCTGCAATGGCAAACTGCAGGGCTAGTCTGGCAGTAAATAAGAGACAGTTGATGTTTTGACTAGTTACAATTTTGTTTTAGTGACAAATCTTTCGCAAATTACAATGGATTCATATGATTCATTTGCTACAAATTATATATTTTTAATATCTGTAAAACTCTTCAAAATTCAGAAATAGTAATTTTTGTATTTTTTTAATCTTTATTGTTTAATTAATTTGTTTTGGACAAAAAAACAAAATGTTGTTTTAGTAATTTCTTTTACTAATTTTATACATATGAATGATTTATGTTTTCAGTGTGAAATCTGAGTAAACTTTGTCATAAATTAAATTCTGTTTAAATTCAAAGTACTATGCGTTTAAATTACACTCAAATTCCATTGACATTATGTAGAGTTTTGTAATGAAAGTAAAACCCTAATAAAAAAAACATAATCCCACAAGTGTCCTTGGAAATCTTGTCAAAATCGTTAATTTCTCATACCGAACGTCCAATTCGATATTTGTGCGACTTACAATAGACTAAGACTTCGGTCTTTTACCCTTGTCCAAAAGGGGGGAAAACCTATACCGAGAGTGAATAGGTCAAATGAATGGTGCAAACAAATAGTTGCGAGTAAGAGAAAATAACGAAGATAAGAAGACAACAATGACATGATATCAGTTGATAAGGCAGACAGATCTTATCTATAGCTCAAAATAATTCAGGTTATGTTACAGTAACAGGAGACACTGTCACATAGGTCGACCATGTATGCATGCTTCAATATTTTATTTTAATCAAAAACATCGTAATTGCCTATTTTCTTCTTCCCTTTCTTTGCATAATAAACACAATGTATAATACTATTAGTATAAAGTAGGAATAATAATACTCCTGATTTAGTACTATTAAGTTATTAACAGAGCAAAAACGAAGCTGTGACTGTGTGAGTAAGCGCATTAACTCACCTTCTAATTTGAGCCAATTTACCGTACGTGCGTCCAGTATTTAGTATCATATGACAAAATTTAAATAAATAATTGGGGTCTCTAATAATTAATATGCATGAAATGTGATCTGCCTACATTTATGCGGGTTTTGACTTTTTTTTTATATATATAGTGAAAAATGAAAACATCATCGCATTTAGCTTCAATTATTACGTTATTAGGAGTAGATTTAGTAGACACGCTCATCTACATATTACAGAATATCGATTTATTTCTGTTTTGCTTAGTATATTCGATGTAGCCTAGTTGTTAACTTTTGTTTGAGACTGATATCACTTTGCCTTTGTTCAACTAATCGGATTTTATAACTGTGAGACAATATTAAAATTACTACATATATCTAATAAAAGCAAAGAAAAAAAAAACATGTCTAAAGAACTAACATCAAAATGAATCAGTAATAAAATAAATAGCTTGTAAACAAAACTTCTTTTTTCTTTTTTGAACAAAAGTAAATAAACTACTGGTTCCATATATAGTTTTCCAAGCAAAAGCATTCAAATACCAATTGATGAAAATGTTTTTTTTTTCTTTTCAAGTTTTGTTTAGAAACACCCGTCGATTGCATATCAAAGATTCAAAGTGTCCCCATTAACAAAGTTGGGACAATCTCAATAGCATACAAGACACCTTATTCTTCAACTTTTTTTGTTATTACATTTTTGTAGCAGAAACCATAGAGGTGGTATCACATTGCATACACAATCTCTCCGCTACTGTCTATGTCAAGGTCATCGAGGTCGCTCTCTAGGTCTTCCTCCATTTCGTCATCTATGTCCAAGCTTCCTGTTTATCCAAATAATGAGAAGTTTTTTTCAAACATGGAGAAGGTAAGAAAAAAGACAAGAAATGGAAAATTTTATGTTTTGTATTGTTTCACCTGTGAGATAATGGTTCAGATTCTGAGTGCCTGCAGGAGGAACAGTTGCTTCTGCAATGATTTGCATGATCTCTTCTATGCTTTGTCCCGGTTGATCCGATTCATCAAACTGACTGTTTAATGTGTTATCGTTCATGAGATCTGCAGGTAGATTCTTCAGAAACCATTCGTGGTTGCTTATTTCAGGAATTGATATCCTCTGTCAAGAAACCAACCAAGATTAGCCAATTCAGCAAACACATTAATAAACATACAAAATGCAAGCAGCTTGTTTCAATCATACTATAAAGAACATTGATTAGAGGTGTGTATATATGCTTTGGGGGTAGTTATACCTTTGCAGGGTCAGCAACGAATATTCTGGAGATCAAATGGCGACATTCAGGAGATATGTGAACATAATCCGGAATAGCGTACTGAACATTCAGGATTCTCTGAGCAAGAACATAACAGATTGTTTAGATAGCAAGAAAGCACAGAGTCCATTACTTACATGTTTCAACTATTAAAGCATGAAGAAAGACTCTCACATGTATAGTTTTCCTGAAATTCTTTGGCTCCTCGGGATCTTCGAAAGGATATGCTCCAACAAGCATGACGTACAGAGTTACCCCACATGACCAAACATCTGCAACCTGACCAATTATGAATGCATTTGACCAATTCAAGAATGATAAATTTTTCAAATAGCTCTCTTCACCAAAATGCTTTAAGAGCAAAGATACTCAACGAGATTGTTTTCATCAAGAAAAAGCATTTTTCTCCTATATGTATAGAGCAAGAAAGATTTGTTTGTTTGTAGAATATATGGTTACTATACTCGTTAGTCGTCTGGGAACTATGATTATAAAGTACCTTTCCATCATATTCTTTCTTTAGTAAAACCTCGGGAGCGATATAAGCAGGAGTTCCAACAGTTGATTTTGGCTGTGAATGTAACACAGAGGACTGAAGAAAAACACACACAAAGCTTAAAGTCACAGTAAAAAGTATAGTTTTTGAAATGGTTGACAAAGAAAAGATACCTTAGAATATCCGAAATCACAAATCTTTAGTCGAGGAGCCGGGCTACCATCTAATAAGGTATTCTCAAGCTTTAAATCTCGGTGACATACTTGCTACAACATAAAATTTAATCACTTGAGTCAGCCCTTTTTCACAGAGGATGAAGCATTGATTTTGAAAATGAACATTTCTCATTACCATAGCATGACAGTAACTAACTCCTGAAATGAGCTGTTGGAAGAAGAACCTTGCCTACAAGGTAATATTACCCTCAGTATTTTGAATCTTACATTAACGATCAATCTAAAAAGAGAGACAAGAGAGAATAAACCTCGTCTTCGCTGAAGCGGCCTGCATTGCAGATTCGCTCGAAGAGTTCTCCTCCAGATGCATATTCCATAACAATGGCTAAATGGGTCGGAGTTAATATGACCTGAAGCAAACATGAGAAATAAATATAGAATTTACTTTCTCTTGAATGTTAGTTAGTAGTAAGTAAACAGCTTAAAGGGACTTGAAAACAAACCTCTTTGAATCTTACGATATTTGGATGTCTTAAGGACCTGTGGTTTATTATCTCCCTTTTTACATTTTCATCTATCTGTAGTAAATTCAAAAAAAAATCTCCTACCATTAATATCAAGTTCAATATTCGAATTATCATAATTCCATAGCATCAAAAACACCTACAGCCTTTAAAACAACATTAGACAACACAGACAAAAAAAACAGAGCATGCAGAACAGAGAAACCATTTACTCATGTCAGCATCAATAATCAAAAGTTCAAAACCATTCATGACATAAGCAATCATGATTGGATGATGAGAACAAAAAAAATGGAATCTTTGAATTCAAGAACCTAGAGAGGAGTTGAAACATAAAAGTAAAACAGTTTTGGTAAAGGAGAAAGAAACTGACCTTCTCACCTCTCTCGATATATTTAACAGCAACAAGCTCGTTACTTTGCTTGTCTCTCATCAATCTCGCAACTCCAAAGTTACCGGAGCCAATATCTTTGACGAGCTCATACCTATCGCTATCGTGCATAATCGGCAAATCCATTGGACCACTCACTGCTGGTCGATCCATTTTTTTTACCTCTTTCCGCTGTCTCTCTGCAACTAGCTACAATCTCTGCCTCAAGAAGAGTAATTTTTTTCTAATCTAACGTCACCTCGACATCCGAGGAAATGAAAAACGGGTGTGACGTGTAGTAACTTGAGCCGTTGAGAGGAGGGAAGGACTAGTGGGGTGATCAATTTATAGTTGTAAGAAAGAGACGTTTCAGAGACCCGTGAAGTATCTAACCAACAACAAGTGGGTTTCTTGAGATCTTTTTTTTTTGTTCCTTTGATCGCTCGATGATGAAGACCAAAGAAGAAGAAAAGGGCTCGTGATCTTGAGCTCTGTTTCTCTCTCTCTCTCTCTATCTATCTATCAGCTCTCGTTTCCTCTCACCGTATATAAAAAGAGAACAGCTTTCTCTGCTCTGTTTAAACCACAGCTTGAAGTAAGCTAATACAACAAAACATATGAGAGAGAGTTTCGCTTTTGTTTAGTTATGATTTGTCAAAGTATGGGGTCATTGAGTGTAATGACGGATGTACCCTTCTACTTACAACGTTTTCTGACAAACAATGGGCATTCTACTCTCTGTAATAATTAAATACTAATAGTACAAGTGTATAACAAAACAATTAATTTCGATTTTAATATGAAGTTATGAACTCTGAACTTAATTTTAAGTNAAAGAAACTGACCTTCTCACCTCTCTCGATATATTTAACAGCAACAAGCTCGTTACTTTGCTTGTCTCTCATCAATCTCGCAACTCCAAAGTTACCGGAGCCAATATCTTTGACGAGCTCATACCTATCGCTATCGTGCATAATCGGCAAATCCATTGGACCACTCACTGCTGGTCGATCCATTTTTTTTACCTCTTTCCGCTGTCTCTCTGCAACTAGCTACAATCTCTGCCTCAAGAAGAGTAATTTTTTTCTAATCTAACGTCACCTCGACATCCGAGGAAATGAAAAACGGGTGTGACGTGTAGTAACTTGAGCCGTTGAGAGGAGGGAAGGACTAGTGGGGTGATCAATTTATAGTTGTAAGAAAGAGACGTTTCAGAGACCCGTGAAGTATCTAACCAACAACAAGTGGGTTTCTTGAGATCTTTTTTTTTTGTTCCTTTGATCGCTCGATGATGAAGACCAAAGAAGAAGAAAAGGGCTCGTGATCTTGAGCTCTGTTTCTCTCTCTCTCTCTCTATCTATCTATCAGCTCTCGTTTCCTCTCACCGTATATAAAAAGAGAACAGCTTTCTCTGCTCTGTTTAAACCACAGCTTGAAGTAAGCTAATACAACAAAACATATGAGAGAGAGTTTCGCTTTTGTTTAGTTATGATTTGTCAAAGTATGGGGTCATTGAGTGTAATGACGGATGTACCCTTCTACTTACAACGTTTTCTGACAAACAATGGGCATTCTACTCTCTGTAATAATTAAATACTAATAGTACAAGTGTATAACAAAACAATTAATTTCGATTTTAATATGAAGTTATGAACTCTGAACTTAATTTTAAGTACTTAATTTTATGAAGTTAGCATCTTCATAATATAATCATTTGTAATATTTTATTTATTTATTGATATCTTATTGTAAATAACTAGCTATTTTTTAATAAAAATAAAATGTTATTTATTTTGTAGATTAACTATATTAATAACTGATATTTAATTTGTATTTTTTAAAATGTACAACCTTACAAATACATATATATATTAGTTAGTGTAAAAAGTATTTTGTTTGAGGTTTATTATTATAGGAACTATAACATACAATTAAATATTGTGTAATTATAAAATTAATAAAATTAATTCATATTGTTTTGTAAAATTGGAAATTAAATATTAATTAATTAAGGGAAATTTTATTATGAAGGGAAATCTTGTTTTCCAAAATCAAAACTTATTATTAATTACTTAAATGAAAAACAAATTAATAATTAATGTCAATAGCATGTTTGTAAATAGATATGAACTTCAAGATTTATTTACTAAATGTCTCCAAAAATGTATATATAGATATAGATATGACAGAGATTGTTTTTAATTGACTAAAAATTATTGAAATGGTAAGAGAGATAACAATAAGAGATTTTGAATTAATTTTTCATCAATGTTTTTCGAGAAAATAAAATAAAATTATAAAATGAAAAAAAAAAGAAGTTTTAAATCTCAGAATTAGTTGTTCAATTAGTATAGTATCTACATTATAATAAATTCACTACTACATAGTAACCCAAAAATCCCCAAATTTATGGCTAATGGCTAATCATGGAAAACCACTACTACTCATGTATTTATGGCCACTAAAAAGATTTGCTTTCTATTTCGGTATATAAAAAGGGGTTTCACATTTAAAAATAGAAAAAAAAGAAAAAAAGGTTACCACAAATGTCGAGATGTTGTTGGCTATTTTGTCAGATCTCCACCTAAAAGTAGAAACCGATAGAGTAGCATTCATCATAGCCCCCATCATCATCTATATTACTATTAAAAGTTTGTTTATATGCCGACCATCGACATCTTAAGGCCATCATTAATTGGAGAACACCAAGGGTATTTTTAGCCCAAAAAAATTATAAAAATAATGAATAGTGGCTTAAAACACTTTTTTTAGTTCTTGATGTAGAACTGATCTAAGCCCAGTTCTTATTTGACGTGGCTTCATGTGATTGGACGAGATTTTTTAGAAAAAAAGAAAATATTTCATTTATATAAGTAAGCAATTTAAATCTTAATTTATAAGTTTTTATAATTGTAATATGTTTAAGAATATTATATTAATTTATAAGTATACAATTGCTTTTATATAAGTAAGCAATTTAAATGTTATTTTATAAGTTTTTATAATTTGTAAAATGTTTATGAATATTATTTCACTATATCTTTATTCTAAGAACACCATAATTAGTTCTCCCATTTTTTTTTACCTATGATCTTAACAACTGATCTAGCATTATTTTCACTATATATTTAATCTAAGAACACCAAAAATAGTTCCCCTTTAATGATGCCCTAATAAAGAAAACACATAGCCGTACATAATTATATTCCTAATACACTCTTCTAGAGATCATTCCGTGGATGGATTTACATTTTCAATTTGTTTTTATTTTCTTTATCCTTTGTTTAAACCTAAAGGTGAAAGAAAAACAAAGACAAATCCTTGTCGGCAATGTTCAAATATACAAAATTTTCAGAAATCTTTTAACAGTATGTTTGAGATGAATATTTCTCAAGCTGAAGTACTTTTGTTCTCTGTCTATCTATTTTACTATTTACTGTAGTTGGAGGAGAGAACCCTTTCACTGAAATTCTCAAACAAATATTTTCTATTGTAGAACATGTTCAAGTATTCCAACAAAAAAACAATCGTTGCAAAAAATTCTACATCGGAATGCTTTTCTACTCAAAAGATGAACTCAGTGCCAACTGTTGTTGAAAAACTGTAAAAAAAAACTGGATCATTCCAGTTCTTGCGTTCTTCCTGACTCCTCTTAGCTTGAATAATGCATAGGACAATGCAGAAACAATTGGGACTAACCTTGCAGAGTTGTAGTTTTCATGAATACCAATGGAGATAGATTGGCCTTAACTATTGTAATTATCAAGGCCAAGGTCTCTCAGTGCATCAGTTGCAGCGGCTCTACATAACTCATTATTGGCCTTACCAGTCCTTATCAGCTTCTCAATTCCATTGGCAAGCAGAATAGTTCTGTAGTGTAAAGCAGACAGAACTCGATATGATAAAAGAGTTTGTGATATGTGCATATATTTGGATGATTTTTTTTGGAAACAGGGCAGTTACCTGTTCTCTGCATTTCTTACAGCCATGTTCCGTATCATGTTGCAAGCGTTTCTCTGCATTTGAGCCGCTACTGGGAACCTCTTCATAGCTTGGACCGCTAGATCACCAGCTCCGGCTTCTATAGCCTTGGCTGCGTGATCTGGTGATCTCAGACAGATTATAGAGATTATCAACATGACCTGAACCAACCAAATATATCTTGGTTCAATCATAAGGATTAAGCACTCAGACCCTAGTGCTACAAGAAACATTCTTCACTCGACATTACGTTCTTATCTAGTGGAAAACTGCCATGAACGTGACCTGTAGTAAGGGGGTTTTCATTTGGTTTTACTTACCTCTTGTATGACTAGAGGATCATCGGAGAATCGTTGTGCAAGTCTGATTAGCTTGTCGAGACCCCGCTTCTCTACTATGGTACTCTTGTTAGAGTCACTTCCTGCCAACTAGATATTAAAATACACAATTTAGACAAACATTTCTCACGCGTGATTGCAATGCTAATCTAAATCGGTAACTCTAGGCTTTCGAAAAGCTTATATTTCGAGAACATGCATTTAGCCATTTATTGGATAAACATGAACACAAGCTACTCTTAATATGGTGTGGCAAATACTTGAAACACCAAATTTAAGGAAGGAAATTGAATAACTGAAGACAAGGAAGACAAAAACAAAAGAGGCAGCCTGCAGGACAGTTTAGAAGCTATTCACCTTAGACAACAGGGAACAACATGTCTTTGCAGCAGTTTTGTTGCCTTGTTCACCGCTATCATCAATACACCGAAGAAGTGTATCTATTCCACCAATTTCAGCAATAGATTTACATATTTCATCCTGTTTACAGCAAAACCAGACGAGGAATTTGAAACGACTTAACCAGATAAATGTTATGACACAGAGATTTCCACTAGGAGACTTACATTTACAGCAATTGCTTTTAACGCAATACTAGCTGACACCAAGCTATCAGAGCCAATCCCTGCCTGTAATGCTTCGGTAAGGGCTGTTGCAATCCCTAATTTGGCGAAAGTTCGTGCATAACCATAAACCTAAAACACATGAAAGCAAGAATCTAGTTGAATTTGTGCTCTCAAGGCATGTCCACGAAGAGTAAGCACAGAAAAGACTATCAGCGATTATTTTTCATGGTTTCAAACACGAAATGTTTGCTAAGTGTTCTATAGCGGTCTTCCCCAAATTTTTCATTCGTGCAGTCCAAATTGGCATATATAAAACGAATGTAATCCTACTTACTTGGGAAGCAACAACACGGTTGTCATCTGGAGTCAAAAGAACACAAATAGCATCGTACAGAGCTCTAATGGTAGTCTTACTTTCTCTCTTCAGCACTTGTAGAATCAGTTCATCGATTTTCAGTTCCATGAATGATTGTTTCACAACTTCATTACCAGTTGATGCAGCAGCAACAACCGCAAAACCAGCATCCAGCGAATCAGAATCGGAGAACGAATTACTCAAGAGACCAACAACAATACTTGGTCCAGTACAGTTCCTGAATGCTTCTGTGCTCTGAATGTCTGCAATTGAATTAAAAACACGATCAACATCAATTCAAAATTATAAACACACACAAGAAAATACTTACTCCAGAACAGAAGTCATTACCATGAATCAACACAGCCAAAGCTTTCAAACAAGGAACAACAATACGATTACGATTACTTCCAGGGGTTATCTTGATTTTGGAACAAAGAGAGCATGTTAAGTCCACAGCACCATGTTTCGTCGCGATTGCAGCGTTCCCTGATTCTTGGCTGCAACAAAGCTCGTTGAGCTTGACGAACAAACTCGAAATCTCATCCAAATCCTCATCTCGAAGAGGTCCTTCAATAGAAACACTATCGAATTCTTTAAGTCTATCTAAACAAGCAATTACGGGATTGTCCTTGATGCTACTTTCTCCTGGAACACATGTAAGGATCCCTGTGTAGCATAAACAAAAACACACACACACACACAATTGAACTTAGACTCATAAATCCAGTTCGAGAGAAAAGGGAAAGCAAAAAAAAATAGATTCAGTTTTTACGGACCGGAGAGATCGACGCCTTGGAGTTTGAGTGTGTGGAGAGCGTCTTCGAGTGCTTCGGAGGGTTCCATTCCAAGATCTTCAACATTTTCCCTCACTAGATCGTCGAACGCCTCTTGAGATATTGCACGTACACCCATTTCTCCTTCCTCCGCCGCTACGATTCGATAGATCGGAAAAGATGGCTTTTCAAATTGAGTTTGCAAGTAGAAATTAGAAAAGGGCGAAAGTAAATTTACACTCACTGTGATTTGAAAGCGGAAAAAAATAATAATAGAAAATATACAAAAATAACCCAAGAGATTGTCATAAACGACATCGTTTACCACCAGACGGTGGTGGTAAACGACACCGTTTACCATAAGACGACATAGTTTATCATCAAACGACATCGTTTGCCATCTAGTTCTGATACCACAGGTACTGTTACTTTAAGCAAGTCTGGAAGACTGATAGATTGATGAGTATGGAAATTTCGAAGCTAAAATTTTAAATCTGCAACTTTACATAGACCACTCATCATCACTCTCTTCTTTTAGAATATTCACTTAATACTCTTTTGTTCAACCCACTGATCATCTAACCAAGAATCATTTGCGGTAAAACTTTTTTCATAGACAACTATTTTCCCATCATTTTCTTTTTTTACTGTTATAACATCTGGAATCTTATTCTCTGTTAAACTGCACAAACTCGAGGTTTCTATGATCTACCATTTCCTATCCACAATGATCAAACTGCACAAGACTTCATACATTCACTTGTCTGTTACTATTATTCCCTTAAATCTCTTTCCGGCTCCTCCTCGATGACTGCAGCCGCTAGATGTCTAACCTGCTGAGCAAGGCGTCTCCTCCGATAGATCCCTACTAAGCGCAGAATCAGGATCATCGCTATGGCAGCATAGTCAAAAATTGTCACTATTCTGAACCCGCCTGTAGAAAACGGGAAAAAATCAATCTTGGAAAGCCTTAAACCCCGTCATTGCTGGTTTATGACTTGTGAGGTAACTTACCCGTCGGGATGAAGTTAAACTCTGCGGCAGTGTAAAGGGTACTCATGAACATCTGCAAACACCGGAAGAAACTTTAGTTTCTCACCTTTCAACGAGAGAAAGCAAAAAACAGAATAAATATCCTATGATGATTACAGAGAGTGAGAGATAATAACTAAACACTAAACTATGAAAAGTAAACTCCAGGGGGGTAAGATGTTCTTAACTGCAAAGATGCGCACTTCGAGAAAATAGAGATTGTTCACATCTGTATCCATCATATGCCACACCATTCTCTTCATTAGAAAAGGCAGCTCGTGCACCTTCTGAAATATTCGAAAGATGGTGGTTTTTGCCAAGTTAAGAAATGCATCAGAGTATCAGACAGTAAAGAGAAGCAAAACAAAAAAAATCATAGAAACAAAAGGAGCGACCATACCTGAACAAAGCCAGTTAGACCTCCAACAAAGAGACGGTTATACCTACGGACCTTATCAAGAACCTCCTTAACCTCTTGCTCCTGGCGCTCTAGCAAAGATGCTTCTGGTGACAGCTTAGTGATGAGCCGAACACACATGGGACACTTGCAAGGCCTAGATACTGCAGCATAGTTCCAGTACTGCAAGATACAACTTCCTGTATAATAAATTCAACAAGCTGAAATAAGCAACCCTGAAGAGCATTGCAAACAACACTCAAAGAATCAAAATTTACTGAATACCAAAAATCCCAAGACTAGAAGCCTAAATCAAAATTCCAAACCCAGATTAAGCAATTCTCACGTTTCCAATAGAAAGACACAAACAAGCTTGATTAGATACTTCAATTAAATGTAAAGATGAAATTAAGCTCAAAAAGACTAACCGCAATACCAATGACCACAATTCCCACGACAAGGAACCGTAAAAGAGCAGAAACAGATCGGACAAATATCATCCTCTGGAGGCGTCTCGCTCTCCTCACGATTCTCCGCTTCTCCAATCTTCCTCTCCTCAGCAAGAACGACGGCGTTCGGCGACTCCACGAGCTCGTTCCGATCAAGATTTTCCGTTACCGCGGCGGCGTTAACCTCCGGCAAAACCTCGTCGGCGGTTGTTACCTCCATCTCTTCCTAAGGATGAAATATTTTAACTCGGCAAACCTCTTCTTCTCTCCCGTCTTGGAAGTTTCCTTATTTCCAAATAACAAAAAGGTTAAATTGGATTTATTATTATTAGATTACAATTACAAACAGTTTGGATAAGTAAAATTCAAAGCGTGTTTTAGAGCAGTTAATGACCGATTTGTCCTCGCTCTTTTCAGCAAAGTAAAGTACCGACTTTAGGCAAAGGAGTCATTTTAGTGGGGTAGTTGGATTTTATAGGTGAACCGTGAACACGTACACATGTCAGATTCTTCAATTTAGTGTACTACCACCAAATTCGTCCATATTAATCACCCATAACATAATTTTAATAAAATAAATTTAAAATAGCATGAAATAATAAAAGTGAATGATTTTGCCTTGTTCTGTGACTGTGTTCATATGAACAATTACTTTTGAAACATCTTTTGGGATTCTGCATTGCGAATTTTTGGTAGGTTTGTACGTTACTCCATGTTAAATGTGTCACTCACTTCTTGCATGTTTTATACGAAACTGATATCAAGAAGGACCACGCTTCTTTCCTTGCTTTCCACTCTTATTTTTGTTAAAATAAAACTAAAGTCAATTAGGAATTGGAAGAATCTAATTAACATCGTAATATGATGATAAAGACAAGGGCTAGATCAGATTTATCTGATCCACTTGTTTATAAATATGGATACGGATCAAAAATTGCATTTCCTATGTCATTTGGGAACCGACTCTCTAACCCATCCTAATCTGTATAAATACAGAAACTCTAAACTCTAAAGATCTCACAAAAGCAAAACAAACATNAAAAAAAAAAAAAAAAAAAAAAAAAAAAAAAAAAAAAAAAAAAAAAAAAAAAGAAAGCAATCAAAAAATTTGATCAAAGAAGAAGAAGAAGAAGCGATGGGTCTATCTACTGCACGCAAGCTACTCGTTGTTCTCCTGGTTACTGTGTTCGTCTTCTCAGGGAGTGCTGACGCCTGGAGCTGGAGTTGGGGTTCTGGTTCCAACGGGGGTTGGGGATGGAGCTCCGGCAACTCTGGCGGTTCTTCTGGCTCGGCTTCTGGTGGTTCAGAAGACTCTAACTCAGGTGGTTCAAGCTGGGGTTACGGATGGAGCTCAGACGGAACAGATATTGACTGGGGTTGGGGAAGCAGCTCTGGCTCAAACCATTCTAGCGGTACTGGCTCTACACGCAAGCCCAGGCCAAAATCACTCAAGCGGCACACACAACGATCATATTTCCGGCTCAAACCACTCAAGCATCGTTGGTTCTACTTCTACACACAACAACCATAGCTCGGGCTCAAACCACTCGAGCATCACTGGCTCCACACACAACAACCACAGCTCCGGCTCAAACCACTCAAGCATCGTTGGTTCTACACACCACAACCACACGGCTCCAATAAGGAGGGGGAGAAAGATTGCGATGACTGTGTGGAAAAACGGATACGGTTACACCGAATGGGCTACAAAGTATGCCCCTTTCTACGTCAACGATATTCTTGTTTTCACGTACAACAACAATGATCAAACCCAATCCAAGACGGCGAAACATAACAACAACAATAATGACGTCTACTTGCTCCCAGACATGAAAAGCTTCAAGAGATGCGATGTGGCCAGAGCCAAGAAGTTGGCCGCACGAGGAGGTTCATCATGGGGATTCAAGTTGCTTCTACGTAGGGTTCAGACTTACTACTTCGTCAGTGGAGACCACAACGGCTGCAACCACAACATGAAGTTCTCGGTCCACCCGATTCCACACCCTTCTTCTCACTAACTATAGATCCACTTGTTCTTTCCTTTTCTTTGAAGTTTAAACTTTGGGTTAGTTTATATTCTGCGGGTTTTTTTTTTCTGTTAGTTAACCTTTGTTTATATGAGTCATTTAAAGTTTTATATATGGAATGATTATTACTTTTACAAAGTTACAGTTAACAGTTTTCTTCCACTAGAGTAAGAAGTTTAATATTTTGAAACTGAAGACTTATATGCAATTACCTAATTCGCTAACAAGTTGTTGTAAACGAGGCTCGCTTCATGAGGAAGCATGATCAAGCTTTTGAGATAAAGAAAATAACCTATACTACCTTTATTAGTACTTACCAATTAATGTTTGAGTAATCTATCGCCTCATGTAGACCAAACCAGAAAACATATAAGTTGATGTATTGATTACATACTACAAGTGAAACAGAAAAGAGGAAACAACATTGTTAAACAAGTGAAGAATCTTGATCCGCATAATTCTCAAAAGACGCAGATAGATCCCAGGTTACTGACACGACGCATAAGCCTAAGACATAACTTGTAGCTTATGAATATTTGTATGGAAAGCTTCAGATCTTAGAGAGCATCAAGGCAAGATGGTAATCTGAGACCTCGATTTTGCTGTATGTACCCAAAGAAGAAGCCTCGCAGCCAATTGATGTTTACACTTGCCAAAAGAACCAGTAGAATATACAAAGTCAGGAACAATAGCTAGATACAAACTCTACAAAAAGAGTCATACACATAGTTGCTCTCCTCTACTATAATGGGCCTTTAGTCTTGGAAGCGCTTAGCTCTTTCGTGCCTATTAAGGATAAGCAGCAGACACCAGACAGCTTCACCCAAGTTAAAATTAAACTCAAATCATATTATCTCATGCTCTATTACAAATATACAAATGAATTCCAAGAAACATGAGCTTCCATTAACCTGAACAGCACGTTACGACGAACTCTGTCTTCAAACAGGGGATAAACAACTTACCAGACAAGATCCGACTACAATGTTGCCATAGTCCTCACGTCTCTGTGACTGTAACCCACCATGATTGTTTTCTTGGAACTGTCTATATTTACTACCATAACTCAAAGATTTTATGCTGTTGACGTCACTGAGCATCGAGGTGCAGGAATCTTATTTCAGCCAGTTTCTTCTAATAGGGAATATGGGTCATGGGTAATTGTGTTACATGCATGTAATGATGTAACTCTCTCTCTCTCCCTCTCACAGTTCCTCGAGTGTCGAAAAAGTGGTACAAATCGATGTCAGGAGCTGAAGTTCCATATTAAATGTAGCTCACTTCTTGCATGTTTTATACGAAACTGATATCAACAAGGACTACGCTTCTTTCCTTGCTTTCATTCTTATTTTTGTTGAAATAAAACTAAAGTCAATTAGGAATTGGAAGAATCTATAATATCGTATATGATGATAAAGACAAGGCTAGATAAATTTATCTGATCCACTTGTTTATAAATATGGATACGGATCAAAATTGTATTTCCTATGTAATTTGGGAACCGACTCTCTCAAACCCATCCTAGTCTCTATAAATACAGAACCTCTAAACTCTAAAGATCTCACAAAAGCAAAACAAACATCCAAACAAAAAAGAAGAAGAGAAAGCAATCAATATATTTGATCAAAGAAGAAGAAGAAGCGATGGGTCTATCTACGGCACGCAAGCTACTTCTTGTTCTCCTGGTTACTGCGTTCGTCTTCTCCGGGAGTGCTGAAGCCTGGAGCTGGAGTTGGGGTTCCGGCCAGTCCGGTTCCAACGGGGGTTGGGGATGGAGCTCCGGCAACTCTGGCGGTTCTTCTGGCTCGGCTTCTAATGGTTCAGACTCTAACTCGGATGGTTCAAGCTGGGGTTGGGGATGGAGCTCAGACGGAACAGATACTGACTGGGGTTGGGGAAGCAGCTCTGGCTCAAACCATTCTAGCGGTACTGGCTCTACACGCAAAAGTCACAGCCCTGACAAAAATCACTCAAGCATCGTTGGCTCCACACACAACAATCATAGTTCAGGCTCAAACCACTCAAGCATCGTTGGTTTTACACACAACAATCATAGCTCGGGATCAAACCACTCAAGCATCACCGGTTCTACAGACAACCACACGGCTCCAATACGGAGGGGGAGAAAGATTGCGGTGACTGTGTGGAAAAACGGATATGGTTACACCGAATGGGCTACAAAGCATGCCCCTTTCTACGTCAACGATGTTCTTGTTTTCACGTACAACAACAAAAACAACAATGATCAAAAGACGAAGCACCATAACAAGAAAGAGAACGACGTCTACTTACTCCCTGACATGAAGAGCTTCAAGAGTTGCGATGTGGCCAGAGGCAAAAAGCTGGCCGCACGAGGAGGTTCATCATGGGGCTTCAAGTTGCTTCTCCGTAAAGTTCAGACTTACTACTTCGTCAGTGGAGACCACAACGCCTGCAACCACAACATGAAGTTCTCTGTCCACCCGATTCCACACCCTTCTTCTCACTAACTATAGATCCACTTGTTCTTTCCTTTTCTTTGAAGTTTAAACTTTGGGTTAGTTTATATTCTGGGTTTTTTTTTTTCTATCAGTTAACCATTGTTATATGAATCATTTAAAGTCTTATGGAATGATTATTACTTTTACAAAGTATAGTTTTTCTTCCACTGAAGTAAGAAGTTCAATACATTGAAATTGCATAGTTATGTTACAATTACCTAAAACACGCTAACAAGTTGTTGCAAACAAGGCTCGCTTCATGAGGAAGCATGCTCAAGCTTTTGAGATTTATTACGAAAATAACCTACAATACCACTATTAGTACTTACCAATGTGTGAGTAAACTATCACCCCATGTAGACCAAACCAGTAAACATATAACTCCATTGTTGATGGATTGAATACTACAGAAAAGAGGAAATTGTTCATCAAAACATGTGAAGAGTATGATCCGCATATATAATTCTGAAAATACAAATAGATACCAGGTTACTGGCACGCATAATAAGCCAAAGACATAACAAGTAGCTTCAGATCTTAGAGAGGATCAAGGCAAGATGGTAATCTGAGACCTCGATTTCGTTGTATGTACCCAAAGAAGAAGCCAACCTCGCAGCCAACTGATGTTTACACTTGACAAAAGAAACATCAGAAATTACAAAAAGGTCAGAAAGCAGTAGATACAAACTCTAAACGTAAAAGGAATCAATCATCTAAATAAATAAATAAAAAAGAGTCATACACATAGTTGCTCTCCTCTGCTGACAACATCATAGAAGAAAGAATAACATCCACAGTAATCTCCTGGGAAGCAGAGATGCTCTTCTCTCTTCTGAGATTCTCCCACAACCTGACAAAAAAAACAAACCAATCTTGTTAGATTATCAAATCTTTTTGACTTCTTTTATAACCAGTGAGATGTGTTGATTCATGGTGAGAGACCTGAAAGATGGATCTCCCACTGGGTAAGCCTGAGATTTTCTTCACACCTCTTTTGTCGATGATTCTGGTTGCTTTCTCAAGATTCTTACCAAACAACAAATGCAAGCTGATATTGCAAACTTAATACTTCAATTTCTGACTCAAACCCTAATCATATTATATGCCCACACCTATCAAACGACTGAACATAAAATCAATAGAATTGGGTTGGTGGATTACTAACATTGAGAGCTGTTCTTCGGTTACTGCCATAAAAAAAAAAAGGAACAATTCAACGAAATTGATTTATTATTATTGTAAACAAAGGAAAAGGAAGAAGAAGTAAAGTAAAAGATGACCTGAGCCGGTAGATTCAATCTCGGACCAAACGGCGTCTGCGACCAAAAGTGTGACGCTCATCGTTTTTTTAATTATTATTTTACTTCCGTGGGAAACTTTCTGAGAAAAGTCTTCCGGAACTGTTGAATTTGAGTTTGAATTTTTTTGCTGTTCAATTCATTCTCAAAGCAAACGCATCATGTAGGCTTGGGGCATTCCCGGTTCGGTTCGATTAGAAAAATTGCTCAGTTCATTCGGTCAAGGATTTGGACCAGATGGAATTTCGGTTTATTTTGTTTCGAAGTGTTCAATTCGGATGTTCAATTTAATCGGTTTGGTTTGGATCGAACGTTCAGTTGAATCTTTCACTTTTAATTTTAATTTTGGATATTGGACCAAGTTGAAGTTCGCTTCGATTGGAAAGTGACTGATTATGCTCGGTTTAACAGTTTCAGATACGATTATTTTGGGAAGTTTTGGAAAAGTCGGCTACAATTGGACGGTTTCACGCTAAATTTGTCAAAAACCAAAACTGCTCTGCCCCAAAAAGAAAACGGTTTCGTTCTTCTTTGCTGGTAAAAGAATATACAAATCCAACTCCAATATTTTTAAGTAACAAAAAAAAAAAAAAAAAAACAATTTTTCGTAGTAAAAAACAAATAAACAAATGTGTAAACAAGTTTTCACCCTATTAGGATCTTTCCCAAGCAAACCATTTTTAGTTTTTAAACCATAAAATCAAAAGAGTCAGTATAACACATTGAGTAACCTTCGTTGTTCTGCTTCATCAGCGTGTAACGAGTAGATGTCCGGTGGAGCTGTGATGCCTCCTTGCTGTACCAATTTAACATTCGATGAAGTAGAGGATTTATGCTGGTCGAGATATACAACAACGACGCTTATGTCGTCATGGAAATGTCGTCGAATTCCTCTAGCAATCTTCTTTATATCTCCATACCTCATTTCTCTCTTCTTTGCTGCTTCTTCGAGAGCTGCTCTAACAAGTCTCCGTGCAATCCCCTGTATAGTATAGATCACATCAGAGTTAAAAATCTGAAGTAGCTAACAGAAAGAGAAAGACACAAGCTCTTAATGTAGGGGCAAACTTACATTTCTTGGGTGTTTGACGACGATTTCTACGGCTGCTTCATCACTAAGATGTTCCCAGAGACCATCTGATGCAAATATCAGAAACAAGTCCTGTGGCTTAAGCTTCCTTACTATAATGGAGGGTTCGGCTGTCATTGCTGGTCTCCTCAAAGGAATAGGAGTTCCATGTTGCTGGAATATAGGATCCCTGTAAAACTCCGGTTTTTTCAAGTATACATCCCCAATTGATCTCGATACCTATAAAGAAGTGCAAATAAAAACGATTCACCCAACAATACTAATAAGCTCAACATTCATAGAAAGATCAATAACGAATACAAGGAAATAAAAAACATGTCTCTTCATTATCATGCAGAGCTCTGACTACCGGGAATTCATAGAAAAGGACAAAATCCACTGGGGAAGAAACGTTGCAGGAGCCCGTGTGACGGATTCCTGGAACATCGCAAGCCCCCATTTATAATAATGAAAAGAGAAGAAAAAAAAACACCATCAGATTACACCTTTTACATATGAAAACACAATCATAAAACATCAACACAGATGCTATGTAAATTAAATCACGCAAGCAAGCAAGCCAACCAGAACTACGCTATACCTGAATAATGCCTTTAATCCTCCAAACTCCACGAGTGTATATAACGATTTGTGAATCATCGGGGTTAAGTGCCTTAACCTCTTTTCTAACTTCTTCAACAGCAACATTATGATCAGTAGATAACCTTTCAGCTACCGCACTCTTTTTATCATTAACATCTCCTGGAACAACGCTCCCAAGAACAGCTCTAGAGTCCCCAAGATTGGCCACATACAGAGTGTCATTAGAGATGGCACCAACGAGACAACAAGATCCTACAGTAGCCATTTGAGGTTTCATCGGGAGGGATCGTTTAACCATATGACAAAACTCCTCTTCAGTTTCTTTGAATGCTCTTTTAATAACATCTACAGATAGTCCCCCATGTTCTCTTGCGAATTCTGCAATCATAAACCAAAAAAAACTATTCTTTAATATTCACTAATCACAAAGAACAAAACTTTATAGCAAAGTTCGAATCTTTCTTATGTTGAAATGATCAGGGTGATTGAGAGATCTCATCAATTTGACAATCAAAAAGACGCAGTCAAAGGAGTCAAAAGAAGTGAGATTATTACTGTGCATATAAGGAAAGAGATGTCTGTTAACGAATCTAGAAGCTTCAGGTCCGCCATGGCCATCGTAAACACCGACATAAGTAGCGGAAGAAGATGTGAACACCTGACTCTGATCTTCTAACCTGGAATTAGCTTGAACAACCGCAATCGAATAGTCACCACCGGCATGAGGTCTCAATTCCGATTGCCAGAGTAAACCATCACCACTGGCTCTACTTCCCAAACACCGTTCAAGAGGCCGTGCTAAAGCTCGCAACATCTCACACCTAACCTTACTTTACCTTACTTAGGGTTTTTTTCTAATACACAGTGTCGAGTACGACGAGTAGAGAGAACGAGAGAGAGAGAGGAAAAATCAACGGGAATTTCGGATTCGACTGGATAGAAATCCAAAAGGCTTTTTTTTTTTTTTAGGGAATTTGATTCGTTTGATCTGATCGGTTTTGAAGGGATTTTGTATGTGTGTGTTGTTGAGTTGGTGGTATAAAAGAATACCGCGTGAAGAAGAAGAAGAATCTGATAGAGATGACTTGGACTACTTATCTTGTGCCGTTCTTTATTATTCTACGTAGACTACGCGTCGTTTTTTTTCTATTTATGTGTTTTTTTTTTTGTCGTGCTTATTCTCTATATCCTTCCCTTTCTGCTTTTATATAGCTTTTTTCAACGCGTTGTTTTAAAAAAAAAACAAAATTGTTTCTTCTCCATTTGGTATTTCTCCATATATATAAAGGGCAAACAAACATATAAACGTCGTATATATTTAAATAAAAATAAATATCTTTCTCATGGAACAATTAAAAAGATAAAAAAGTAAGTTTCTGATGCGGTCCAACTAAAAAAAATATCTAAAATCAACAGCTACTTTTATGTCGTGTTTTTTGGAAAACTAAGTAGAAGATATTTTATTATTTTAAATATTACAGGGTCAATGTGTGACATTGTTTTAAAAAAAAGGTAGGCCATTTTGAAGTATAACAACAATGAGTCAGTAGTATAATCAAAATTAAAATTGTGTTTGTTAAAAGACAAGCCTGTTTTGTATTAAATATATGAAAATGTTGTAAATAAGAGAATGGGTAACGATGAGTAACGCTGTAGCCAACGTGTAAGCTGATAGTATTTACTTGTCAACTAAGATAGACGGATAACTACTGAATACAATTTCCGGCTAATCTACTCATCTTAAGTATTTATTCTAATTTTATTGTCACGTTATAGTTTCCTTTATAAGAAATATATATGATTTCTTCTGGTCAAAACTCTTTGTGTATTGTTCTAGAGAATTGATAAAAACGGTGAATATTAGTATTGATTATTGAATAATCTAATTGCAAGTTGCTGCATTTCATTAGTTTATTAAAAATAAGTGTTTTTACGCATGTAATTAAGAAATTGACGTGTACGGACTTGTATAAAAGATACGCAGAGCCAACTAGAAGATATACATTGGCCCAACTTGTCAGAGTCTTTTGGACGATGACATGTTTTCCAAATTTTATATATATTTTTGTTTTTTAGTGTGGATGTGTCTTCCAAATACCTTCACTATTACACATTGGCACATGTGTTTCCAAATTGCACATTTTCTTATCACATTAATAGTTAATATGTACTATTGATAAAAATTATGTAAAATTAAAAGTAAATTATTTCATATTTTTTTGTTCTCTATGCCCTCTCTTGATCTTATTTAAAAAAAAAAAAAAAAATTGATCAAAATATGTTGATTTAACTAATTGGACACATATTTTCTAGATTAGTTAAATAATAATTAGCAATTGCATCAAACCTTTGATGAGGCTAACCAGCATTGGTATGATATGGTCGTGTACACTTAAACACTACACTATCAATAGACTATGGTGGATCAGTGAATATATACAAGAAAATGTGTCATAATCTTTGTGCAGATAACACAAATATATATTAAAAAATATTTTGGCATTCAAATTCAAAGAAATTTTTTCAACTGAATTTTTTTTTTAAGATTGAGGTTAAAAAAAATGAGAATAGTGACTAATTTGGACGATTTATTACTTTGCGCCTTAGTTGTGTTGTATTATTATATTTTTTTTAGAATGTTTGTTGATCTACGAACACAAAAATCAAATATCTATTTAATTGAAGTATTACATTAGACCACACTTAAATTACGAACAAAAAATTTGTTTTTCTTAATCAAGAGTTTGGTAAAAAAGGCTATTCGATCCCTGTTTCATATTTTATGTAATAAAGGCGATCAATGATCATCTATTATTTATAAGGGAATTTCTTAAGATATACAATTTACTTACAACATACAATTTATATAAATTTTTTTTAAATACACACATTACGAAATTTGTTGTTGCACTTTTGTATTGTTATTAATATTTTTTTTTTTGATAATTGTCTAGCATTTGAGAAGAAAGATAGTGATCTCTATTTTGTAGATTGAAAAATAAATTATGATACATGATAGTAAACTTTTTGATTATGATTATTTTTAAGAATAATATATCACATTCCGCGAGAAATAAATACATAAATACAACTTCAATTTTTTTTTTTGACAGCCTTTAGTTTAGAAAATTTTAAAATGTGAATAATTTTGCAGTTTATATCCACCTTATTTATTTTGTTAAAAGGAGTTCATATCCACCTTATATTCACATATCCATAAAAAACTCACTAGTTTTGTAGATCAACAAGGACTTGCTAGTTTTCCTTACCAGTAACAACAACAAAGTCACAACAATATTACATAAAAGATGAAACCTCGACGATACTAATTGAGATTTAAACACTACTAGAACCTCCGGATAAACTTGGTTGAAACTAGACAATTGCATAACCAAAACTTAAAACATTCTACGCAATCAAATTTTATAAATGTAACCTAAACTCCAACCATATAGATAATTTGGGCGCATCATTGGTATGTGTTGACTGTTGACCGTGAAGAGAACCAAAACAAAAAAATAAAAATTGGTCAACGAGAGATCTAAAAATTATAAAACATATTTAAATAGAACCTTTTTTTTTTTTTGACAGCCTTCAGTTTAGAAATTTTTACAATGTGAATAATTTTGCAGTTCATATCCACTTTATATTCACATATCCATAAAAAACTCCAAAGTTATAATCACAGCCTTGAATTCAGGCAAAACAACTCAAGAGAAGCCACCAAATTCCATAACCAAAACTTAAAACATTTTACGAAAACAAATTTTAATAAAATGTAACCTAAACTCCAACCATATAGGTAAATTAATTTGGGCGCATCTTTGGTACGTGTTGACCGTAAAGAGAACCAAAACAAAACCAAAAAAAATTGGTCAACGACAGATCTAAATATTATAAAACATTATTTAAATAGAAACTGTTTTTTTTTTTTGGGTGCTCCACTGGATCGAAGGAAAAGCAAAAGCGTCTCGGACTTGAGAGGTTCGTTACTTAAGCCGGCGAAGATTTTCATCGGAAACCTTATCGGATCGGACGGAAGAAGGCTCAATGAAGAGCAGATTGAAGAGCTACAAGAGGAAGAAGCTAGGGTTAGCCACAGTTATTGTCTTCTGTTTCCTCGTTGGCTTCTACGGTTCCACTCTGCTTTCTCAGGTAGAGAAATCGATGATCTTTCAAATCTGTGGTCTATTAAGATGTGATTTTGGAGTTTCTCTATCTCGGATTTGTGACGACTCGATGGTTTTTTTTTGTTTTGTTTTGGGAATAGAATGTGCCTCGTATTAAACCCAGGTTGAGAATGTTGGAGATGGTGGAGAATGTGGAAGACGAGGCTGGCTCGATGCCTCATGGTGTTACTGGAGACGAATCTGTTGGATCGATTCCGTTTCAGGTCTGATTTTGTTGCTAATTTTAGACTATTAAGATGTCTTGCTAAGGGTGAAATCGATTAGTGTTAGGGCAAGATTGATTGATCTATGCCTTTTAACAAAAAAAAGAAAAGATTGATTGATCTACTTGAACTTTGTTTTCTGGTTGATGAGTCACATACGTCTAGTTGAATATTAGATGTTTGTGACTGTGCTAGTTGAAGTTTGTCTGGTTGATTTCATGTGTGTGAGATTATTGAGTTTTCTTAGCAATTGAGGTCAGCTGAGGCATGTTTTCTGAAATGGTCAGGTACTGAGTTGGAGACCGAGGGCTGTATATTTTCCGAATTTTGCAGCTGCAGAACAATGCCAAGCTATTATCGACAGAGCAAAGATTAATCTGAAACCTTCTGCTTTGGCTCTTCGGAAAGGAGAAACTGCTGAGAACACTAAGGGGACTAGAACAAGGTCTTTTCTTTCTTTCTTTCCAGTTTCATGTGGCATTGTCGTCTTCAACCAAAGATTCGTTAGTAGCCTCATCATTGTTTTTCCTGGTGTGTGTTGTTGCAGCTCAGGAACTTTTATCAGTGCTTCAGAAGAAAGTACTGGTGCTCTGGATTCTGTTGAAAATAAGATCGCAAGGGCTACGATGATCCCAAGGACCCATGGAGAGGTTAGATTTCTCTAATTCAACCCCCATATGAATCATAAAACCTGGCATGTTAACTCTTTTGATTACTATGAAAGTGGCAATATGCATTTTAAGGCATTTATTTAATACTATTGCTTGGTGGCCTTTTGGTTGAGTGCTTATGAGCCCTTTTAATTGTTGAGATTTCAAAATCTTGGATCCAGATTTCTGAAATATTAATATTAACACAAGAAAGGTTTGATGTTTTTGCAGTCTTTCAATATTTTAAGGTATGAACTTGGCCAAAAGTATGATTCCCACTATGATGTTTTTAACCCAAGTGAATATGGACCACAATCAAGCCAAAGGGTAAGTAAAATCCTTAAAATCTGTCATTATCTATATAGCTTTATTTAGAACCGTGGAGACCTCATTTGCTTGCTTTTACACAGATTGCTTCCTTCCTGTTGTACTTATCTGACGTGGAAGAAGGCGGTGAAACCATGTTTCCATTTGAGGTCAGTTTATAATATAGCATTGCATACTTTTAACATATTTCAGAACTCAGACCCTTTTGTTAGTTTTGATTCCATTCAGTTGCTCTCGATCTGACAGAACGGTTCCAACATGGGCACCGGATACGATTACAAGCAATGTATTGGGTTGAAAGTAAAACCTCGGAAAGGAGATGGTCTTCTTTTCTATTCCGTGTTTGCAAATGGAACGATTGATCAGGTAAAACAAAGTTTCAGTTTTTTTCTCCTGACTCTCCAATTCCCTGGATTAGTTCATGCTAGTAATAGCTGTTTGCCTTGCAATGCTTCTGCAGACTTCGCTTCACGGGAGCTGCCCGGTGACCAAAGGAGAGAAATGGGTAGCGACCAAATGGATCAGAGACCAAAACCAGGAAGAATAAGTTAGGGTTTTGTATCTCCATATATCTCTTGCAGCTTTAATCTTGATGGATCCCTCGTGTACAGTTATATTCTTATTATTCAAACAAAAATAGAGTCATTACACACAAACCCGTCTTGGGCGTGTGTAGCTATTGAGTTTTCTTATACAGTATTATAATGTGAATGATTCAAAATATTTATAATGAAAATATGGTTGGAAATATCCTCTGAACAAAATAGACGTTTCTTTAATTTGTTGTTGTTTAATATTTTCAGTCAATCAAAACACAATGTGTTCCATCATTTATTTTTTCTTTTACTTCACAAAAATGTGTGTTTTTATCAGTTTAAAATGGGGAATATTCCTAAAAAAAACTTCACAACTTATTTTTATTTATACGTTTAATACCCAATAGTTGTTGGTTGGAATAAAAATAACCAATATATTAAATTATTGTCAAATAAAACCTTATCTTTAAATGGTTAGTAGATTTCAACACGGGACTTAATAGCCCTATACATATATGCGATTTAAGTTTATGTGATTTAATAAGACAATGATTATGAAGTCATGATTCCATAGTTTGTAATCAATCTTAAAGATCGTAATCATGGGTTTTAAAGTATATGTAATCAAGACAAATGGTTATTTTTGTTAGAATGCATGTAATCAAGAAGACATCAATCAAAGATGATATCTGTTTAAAATAGAGAAAATTTCTAAAAAACCTAAACTTATTTTTATTTGGACATTTAATACCCACTAGTCTTTTGTTGAAATAAAAATACCTGATATATAAAATTATTATCACGTTAAAATTCAGTCAGACGTTTTTAAAGTATATATAAAATCAGTTTATGAGTCATTATGGGTAATGACGTTGTAGTCTAGTGGTAGTGTGTGTTATTTATCTTTTATTTTACTAATTAACTCTATTTTGTAATGATAAAAGAAAAATATCTTAATGGCTGTTATTGGAAAAATGATTTCTAAATCTAAATAGAATTGTAAATTATGAAAATCAAAACATATGGATTTTGAAATAACATGTTATACACTTTCAAATCCATTTAAAACATAATGTGGATTTTAAAATGTAAAAACAAATCATTAAATGAGTAACATGGAATTTTAACAAGTATTTGTAAATTATAGAACCAATAACACATAATTTTGATAAGTATTTTAAAATTAATGATTGAATAACGCCTGATTTTTATTTGGATTTCCAAATCTACTAAAATCATAGAACTAATAACTCTTTCTTAGTTAAAGAGGAAAATACGTACATGTTTTTGGAAATATACTATATTTCTAATTCCCGAGATAATTAGGAATGAGAGATGTCTTGGTAATTCCTAAAGGGTGAGATGTCCATTGGGAGATCCAACAAGCAAGATCTTGCTCTCGCTACGATCAATATGAGAATCAGAAACAGATCTCCAGCCCATATTGGTGGTCTTACTTAAGCATTTAACATTGAGATTCGAATCCTCACAGCCTTCTAACACAAAAGATTATCTTGGATTACCTAACATCAATTCGTAAACCGAACTTCAAAATAAAAATCAAACCGAACCATGGTTTATGTTTATTTATTTTTTTGTTTCTTTTGTTGGGTTTTCTCGTTTTTAAATTGGGCTGTGTTGTGTTGTAAAAATTAAATCTTTTAGGTCATGCGGCTGCTGTTGGTTGATCTTCCAAATCCGAGAAAAAGACAAAGAAAGAGAGTGGCTCTGATAGTTTGCGAATTCCTTTGCCTAATGTGATCAGAAAACTAATTTTTTAATAGGTAGCTTCTTCTCTTAAAATTGTTGTTATGAAAGTTTTGCGGCTTAATATGTAGTATAAGCTACATGGAGTGCAAAAGGAGAAAGATGAGAAGTGTGGATTGATTTGGGCGCTACTACTTCCTTTAGTTACTTGGTGGAGGATTTCATGTTAATACACAATGTGATCTCTATTTTTCCTTTTTTACTTTAACAAAATGTTTTTTAAAATAATGAAAGAATTATTTTGTTCAGATGTACATTTCTACATAATTCCTGTTTATAAAGTAAAAATATACTTTATGTATATATATATATATGTGATGTGCCATCTACCTCTTTTATGTGAGTTTTTGTCACAAGAATGATATTTAGTTTGTGTATTTGTGGCATCATTTGCTTATTAATTACCTTGATTTTTAGAATCAACCAAAAAAATGCCGACAGAAAAGAGAAAAGAATCTTCCAAAAGCAAACAAAAGAACAGAGAAAAAGAATCTTCCAATAATCTAACGTAATTTATTGACTACATTTTAATACTATAAAGAGTTCAGAAAAAGTGGCTCAAGGCAGGAACTTGGGACACGAACGCAACACGTGGCTCCTATTAAAAGGTTAGCGTCACTGAGTTAAGTTGTACGTGTCAGAAACGATGACGTCGACACTAACCAATGTGAACAAGACGTTTAGACCAAGTGACCAACCCTAGAACACCACAGGACAGAAACAGTTTGGTCTTTGACCGACCCGTCCACCTTTTCCGGTCACGCGCCTAATGTTTAAAGATTATGTACTTTATTTTCTCTTAATAATTTGGCGGCTTTTGAGTTTATTGAGTGTTAGTAAAACAAATAATAACACTAATCAATGTGATAACTAAGCTAATAATAAGTAACACAATAGCCTTAATAAAAGATTCATTTATAATCCCTTCTGAGTCTTTTAAATTGCAAAACTAATTCTGAATTTCAATTCTTTTTATATATTTTTTGGCGTTTACACTAAAAAAAAAACAGAGCTCTGTCTTGTGTGTGTTTTTGGCTTCTCCACCGCCGTTATATATAAAAACCCTTTCCTCTGAACCCCAAAAACTCTCGGAGCCATCATCACACACACGACAATGACCGGCGCATTGTTCAGAAACGCTGCCAACGACGCTGCTCGGATCTTTCGATTACAGAGAACATCGGCGACGAATCCTTTCGGAAAGCTTGATCCTTTACCGATAGGAGGAGACTTCCGACGGCGGTTGCAGTCTAGGCCTTATTTTCGTGCGCCTCAGTTCTACGGTAAAGCAAAAAAGGAAACAGGTTTCTCTGGTTTCTGCTCTTCCTCGTCTTCTTCTTCGACCGTCTCTACTGCTGGATTCATCGGTTGGTATTTGGGTATGGTGAAATCTCGGCCGGTTTTTACCAAATCCGTCACTTCTTCGCTTATTTACATCGCCGCCGACTTGTCTTCTCAGGTCATTTCATAACTTCTTTTTTTCAAAATTCATAAAATATATGCATAGTTTACTAATTGATAGTTATATGTTCTGTGTTGATGTTCTTCAAGTTAAAGACTTAATTTTTGACATTATATATGTATCGTGGTTGGTTCAGTCTTAAGATTTCACTTTGTGCTTTAGCAATTTGAGAATAGGAGAAGGATGGCGTTAGCGTGTTTTTATTTAATGTGAATTGAGTTGTAAGATTTTGTTTGCATTTCTTTGTGCGTTGTTGATAAATGTGACTTAGAGAGCTAGTGTTTTGATGTTTCAACAGACAATACCGCAAGATTCTGTTGAATCTTATGATTTGGTAAGAACAGCAAGGATGGCAGGATATGGGTTACTAATCTTGGGTCCTACACTTCATTATTGGTTCAACCTCATGTCAAGACTGTTTCCAAAACGAGATTTGATCACAACGTTTAAGAAAATGGCCATGGGACAGGCGGTCTACGGCCCTGCCATGAATGTTGTTTTCTTCTCATCAAATGCAGCCTTACAGGGTAACCTTTTAACTGTACATGGCAAATCTTGTGGGTTGTTTATAGAGCTGTTTGTTTGCTGTTACAGTGTTTCTCTAGGCTTGTCTTGCAGACATAAAAAGTTCTGAGTTTTTCAATTAATTTTTCAGGTGAAAACGGTTCTGAGATAGTTGCTAGATTGAAAAGGGATCTACTTCCCACGATGTTAAACGGTGTCATGTATTGGCCTTTGTGTGATTTTGTTACTTTCAAGTTCTGCCCTGTTCATTTACAGGTATGTATGCTTGATTACTTCAATTTTATTTTCCAATTTGGGGCCTCACTTTGGTTTACCTTTTTGCTTCATTCCTCATGGTTATGAACTCAATTCTGGTTTCTATCTTTTTTTGTCTGCAGCCACTTGTGAGCAACTCGTTTTCGTATCTATGGACAATCTACATAACTTACATGGCAAGCCGTGCGAAGCCAACTGCCATTTCAAGTTGAAACAGCTCTCTTGGGAGCACTCAGTGTTATCTACTTGGAGGAATTTCGATTATGTAATCTAGAAAATGAAGAAATTAGAGCCCAGAAGCTTTTTACTAAAAGAAGCACAGCATTCTTTGATTTCTCTCAGAGTGTAAAACTAAAATGTAAAGCATTTTGCATTGGTTACTTTGACCACACAACTGTGACCAGACAAATGAAATATTCACACAAAACTTTTCAAGAACCGAAATTGGCTTTACTTCTTTTTTGCTTTCATTATTAATTTTGTTACACGAGAGAGCAGCAAAAACCCATACGAGAGAAAAAGACAAATCAGCTACACAATTGACGTTTACTTCGAAACCTCTACTACTTATAACAACTTGTACAACACCTAAGAAGACCCACCTTTCTTCTCTTCCTAGCTTCTCCCATTGAAACGTGAAACACCTCAGTAACTTTTTTCAACAGTGCATAACAAACCAGAACACTCTCCAAAAAAGCCCAAACTCCAGGTTCAATGGAGTAAAATCAAATGCTATGTATCTAAACTATGGTGTTTGTTTTGTTGCTAACTCTTTACTTGTCTGAAGCACGGGAACAGATCTTCTCCATATGTATAGGCCAATCTTCTCCAAGAATCTGAGGATTCAACTCCATACCAGCACGAAAATCTGACATGGATACATATGAAAGCCTTCTGCTTTGCTGTGTATACTGGTAATTCATCTCTCTTACCCGTTGTTCGTTCCCACATCTAGTATTAGCCAAACTCAAACAAGGCTGAATCAGTCTTCTCATAAACGCATCCAATCCGCTATTAAGAAGACTACAAGAGTCCATAGTTATCTTTATCCCCTCCATCTCCAATCTCCTCTCCAACCGACTCCTCAGCGTTCTTGTATCAGGTAGTTCACCGATGCTCTGACAAGTCTCACGGTTGAAACTACTGCTACACATAGATACATTGGAAATAGACTTTCTAGTAGCTCCATTCCTCCTAAGACTCATGGAAACACCAAGCGGAGCAGTAATAGGACTCCGGCTCTGAACACTTGGACTAGCTGCCATTTGTTCAACCTCTTCTCCATCCTCCACAGATGCAACTTCCACGGGAGGCCTACTTCCAAGAGAAAGCAATTCAGTAGCACTTTGTGCCTTGCACATGGACTCCTCGTTTGTAGTAGTTAGACTATGATGAGGTTTCCCAAGTGGACTCGGCCTGTCTCTGAACTTTCTAGACCTGGATTTGCGAGTCGAAGGAGAGAACGCAGAATCACCATAAAGTTGCTGACTTTGATAGTTCTTCGTATTACCATGACCAAATCTAACAAAGCTGCCACCTTTCTTGGCAAATCTTGAAGGTGGAGACTTGGCAACACTAGCATTCTTGATGATGGAACGTAATAGACGGTTATGGAGATGGATGTGTTGTCTACCGATGGTCTTGATAAAGAACTTGTCGAATTCAGATTTGGTGATCTTCAAGGCGAAGAATCTTCTGAGCTGATGGAAGTAACTCTCAGCTCTTTGATGTCCAAATTCTCGGAAAATAAGGGATTTAATCTCTAACGTATCTAACCGGGATGAACCTTGAGCTGCTTCTGATCCCATTCTTCAACAACTTTAAAACTAGCCCCCACTAAAACCACATCTGTAAAGTTTCAATTTTTAAGATCCCAGACCTTACAAAACCCCAATTTTCAACACATTCCTGAAAAAAAAATCGGATTTTTAGAACGAATTGAAGTAACGAAACAATCAATTGTGAATTAGGAATTGAGAAATTGATAGAAGAGAATCAGAGTTATTGAAATCAAGCATCGCAATTAGAAGAAACAAATCTGTAGCGAGAGGTAATTTCGCGAGAATGGGAGAATCAAAGGGTGAAGAAGATAGATGAGTAGAGAAGAAACTTACCCAGTTCAAAAAGGCTTCACCTTTGTGCTGCCCTAAAGGCAAAGAGGGGGCTTTTGTTTAGTTCCCTCGTTTCATCTTCTCATGTTCGCTTCTTCTTTTGTTCCCCCCGTTTGTTCGTCTTCTTACGCGAGAGAGAAGAAACTGAAGAACCTGTTTGGACTACGAACAGACCCAAACGTGCGTTAATTTAAAGGGAAAAAAAATACAAAAAAAAAAAAAAATACTAGCTTCAACTTGTAAATTTATGTTTTTAGGATTGATGGTATTGTTTTGATTAGTTTTATGATGATCTCTTTTAATGTGTCACTTGTCTTGTCAAGTACGTCCTTAACAGTGAACAAATGTTTAGTTTTTATATTTGATTCACATTACCGCTAGTTTCATCTACAAAGATCCAACAAATTTGCAAAATTCTTGGTCACTACAATCGTTATAAGTTTTAACTTTGTTACTATATGGTTTATAAAGCGGTAAAGCCAGCACGATCAACAGAGCAATATCCACACACAATTCAAAAAGGTAAAGAGAAAACTCAAATTTGTATATGAGAAGCAATTGTGGAACAAGATTGGGCTAAAAACAAAAGAAGACACAAAAGATTCAACAGCTCAAAAGCTTTATCGAAATAGTTCAACATTTTTTTTTATCAAATCCATTACAATATCTAAGCTTGAAAGTTCAAAACCCCAACCAAATAATTGCTTCTGCGTAACACCATTAGACTTCTTTAACGGTACTGCACAAAAAGGAAAACATAACAAGAAAGTTAATAATCTTTCCCAAGAGAGTGAGAAAACATCATCATGGATCAATCTCACGGACATACGATAGAAAGATCATCAACTACGTCATATAACATACCTTGATGAAACCGATTTCCTTGGCGTTGCTACGGAAGCACTGTCTGCAGCAGTTGAGACCATACTTGCGGATTAATCCATGCGAGTTTCCACACACACGGCTACACAAACAACAACAACATCCCAACCTTTTCGTTAGATTCCTCAAACAAATCAGCACCACAAACCATGACACAATAAACATGCTAAAACTTATTATGTATGGTAGAACGCAACAACCAACACATGGTACTAATCTTATACCACAAAAGCAAACTGATTGATGTCTTTTACAAACACAAGTTACTGCTGAACCAACCCAATTTAAGATAAAAAAGCAGCATGGCATTATTGTTAAATCATTCAAGCAAACAAGTTTGGCTCTTTCGAATCAAGTGTTATAAAACCACATCAACATGAAGACAGTAACAGAACATCAAAAGTAAACAGCATTTATATAATGGAAATCTCTGCGATATGAATTAGATTACAATCTAAAAAACAAACACCAGTTTAATCAACCAATACGAGCAATAGAAGATCAGATTCAGGATAGCAAAACACGAATCTGAGTCTCAAGAGTTAAAAAGAATATGAGATTACCAGGTACGGGATCCAGGCCCGTATTTTTTGGGATGTGAGTTCCACACGTTCGAGTGACCCATGATTTCTCAGAGCTGCAAGCTAGAAGACGACGACGACGAGCGGCGAGAAGACAAACAACACTCTCTAGATATTGAAAACCCTAATTTTCGTAGTTAGTTTATATATAAGTTGTGAGTGGAACAAAAATTAAGAGACGTATTTTCATTACAATATTGGGCCGAATAGTATAGGCCCACTCTTGATTTGTAAAGATTTTAAGTAGAGATAGAGATAGAGAGTCCACTACAAATTTCTCAGAATTATTCATAAATTTTGTAGTTACCAAAAAAAAAAAAAAACTATAATGATTTTTAAGTATTAGAAGTTAAAAATTTAGTTTCAAATTTTTTTTTAGATATCGGACTTGAATGTATATCATATGAGTTGTGAGATTTTGTTAGACAAAATATATAGCGGGAACAATTTTACAGAATAAATTTTACAAAATAATCAATAAATCTTAACTTTTGGTTCTACTAAATTTATGATGTTGGTTTTTTTTCCTAAATCAAATTATCTTTTTGTCATCCAAAATATATAGCAAAGTCTAAAATGTTACAATATGAACATACTCTTTGACTCTTGAGTAGTGATAAGAAACTAGGAATAATAATCTCAATATATATTCACTCGTAAATGACTTTTTCTATTTAATATTAAAAAGGTACTTCCAAACCATATAATGTGGGAAGATTTCAGTAAAGTTGTCAAACTATTTATGATTGGTTCTAAGCGATTACAAATCTTTTAATTTTGTTATAAAAAACTGTCAAAGTATGAGAAGAAGAAGTTAAGAAAACGACAGAGAAATATATAACGGACGAGGAACAGTCACATATATCAAGCTTTGGTGCCAAATGATATTAAAATAAAAATAATAAATACAAAATTACAAATACACTATGCAAGTAAGAATTATTATTTATGAGTTTTTTTTTGTGTGAATTTGATTATTCGGTTAATACACCTTATTTTTCTGCATTAGCTGTTAACATCAGAAATTAAAACAATAAATATTTTAAAAAAATTTGAACAAAAGTCAATTCTAATTTAATAGGTGATAAAAAAACCAAAGTCAACTTAACAGGTTACAAAAACCCAATGTCAAAAGTATAGAATGAATTGCTGAAGAATATCCAAAGTGAACCATATTATTTTTTCGTATATGCATATTTTTCATGTATTTAGTTTTTAGAAGTTAATCTCTTTATTTATTTATCAAGAAAATGCTGTCAAGATCCAAAAGAGACATTTTTAAAAGACATTTAAAAGTAACTGGAAATGGAAAGAAAAATATAATACTTGTGTCAAATAAGTAAATAACTGTACTAAATGTATCTGGAATGTCACAATCTATTACTAAACTAATTACTTAGAATCATGTCAGGATTATTAAAAATAATGTCTGCTCTTTCATTATGAAAAAAATAATCTCTTAAGAACAGACCTAAATTTTAGATATTGGACTAATTGATGGGTTAACTGGATCAAACTAACTCATTTCAGAAAATATTAATTGGTGGATTGATGGGTTAACTGGATAAAAAATAATTAACTCTACATAGTCATCTTCCTAATAATAGCATAAATGTTGGTATTTTAAAAATGTATATCATATAAAAAAAAATGTATATCATTTAAGAAAATAATAGTATTTGATAAAGAGCAATTGACAAGGAGGATTGAATCCGACGTTTGGATCAATGTCATCGATTGAGTTTTACTACTTATAGGTCATTATAAGCATTTTAAATGGTACTAAAAATAGCTACGTTAATATACACAATTTGGAGATTAACTGAGTTTTGATCCGAGATTTACCTGGGGGAAAAATGAATATATATCATATATTTCTCTGCACTATGACTTGATCAAAATTGTATTCTAGTGTATATATTCATATTTCTATATCCATTCAATTATGTTAGTGTTACTTGTTGTCTATAGACTATTGTTGTCATATTGTTTTTTGTCCTACATCAATCAGTGCACCAAACGTCGAAGTCAATAAAATGGAAGAAGACGAATGCACGAGGCGGACGCAAACCGTAACAAACGTTTTAATATGTAACTAAAAAGATTCTGAAATAATCGTATACTTTTATATCATCAAATCAGGAAACAATATAGAAAGAAGAGAAGAGTTAAAAATAAAAAAATATATAATTAGGTGGTCTTGTATTTGCAAAAAGGGTGGTCGTATAATGTCAATTATTATATAGAGTAGCGAATAAAGACATTCTCTTCACCTACCAATCGTCAGCCGAATCGAAATTTAATTAAGATACATCAAATAATTGCCTCTTATTGCTATGCTAAGCAGAGAGATTAGTTTGTATCTCTTGCAAATTTTCTTTCAATCTAATTTAGGTGTTTAAACGATAATTTAGATGTTAGTGTTTTTTTTTAAGAGCCACTTTATATAAAACGGTAATAAGATCAGATGGAAAAAATCACAATTTTCCTAAGAACTGGTCAACTACTTTGGTTCAAGAGACTCCGGTTATATTGACATTTTGCGCCGGTACTATAAACATTTGGAGCTATTTCCTCTCCAGTATCATCCATAACGCTGCAGCCAATCAGCCATATTCATCAGTTAACATATGTGATTTCCCGATGATTCGATATTGGTTTGCGTTTATCCCTTTTCTAATATATGCGTGTGGTTTGCGTCTACGTCTATATATTTTTTCTTGGACAAAAAATCTACGTCTATATTTAAAGTGTCTGTTGCACACACAAATATATATTTAAAGTGTCTATAACACATATTAATATAATAGTTATTTTGTTTAAGCAATAAGCACTTATTAATTTAGTATGAACTATGATGCTGAGGAATATCCGACACACGTTGCACCTTGATCTCTAATTATGTTTGGTAGGATTCTTTTAATTAATTTACCTTATTATCGCAAATTTATAATTTTTTAATCCAAACTTGGAGATTTCACTAATGACCCCATAATATATTAACTTTTTTTTTTTGGGTACACATAATATACTAACTTCTGGTAAATAGTGTTGTTTTGCATCTGTAGTAATAGGAAAGGAGCTCGTTTTGATTTTACAATATGATGCACCAAGTTTCTCATGTCTATAAGAACGATTGTTGGCACTTTGGCAACAAAAAAAAAAACTAGCTATAAGAATGAGTTAATGGCTATTTTTTCACTATCCCACTTTATAGACGTTGGGAAATAAGGTAGTAAAAAAGATCAGTTTTCATAACGCAATAATTATATATAAGAAGTACAGTAAACCTATCCGATGACCGGATCAAAAGATATCTCGACATATTCCCAAAAAAAAAAAAAAGAAGCTGGATAGACACCTAGTTTGACACCGGCAATGATTAACGTTTCTTAAGACTCAAGAGGTTGAAGTTGTAAGCAACGTTGGTTTTCAATGATGTTGTGTATTAGATTTCCTATGTGTATCAATATGAATATATTTCACATTTTTACAGTATCTAACTCTAGGCGGGTTACTCTCGTACGTTAAGTTAACTTTGACATATGATGCCTAATTATATTCTTGATCATAGACTAACCTTTGCACACACAAAGAAAGAAAAAAGCAGACTAATCTTGCCGCATTTTGGTGATTTGGATGTATAACGATTAGACATAATGTGTAAGTAATTTGAGACGACAGTATTATAGTAGCATTCATTCTTGTAATTTGAGAAGTCTGATTTATAAACTCATGTCTGGTTGCATGTTTAAGCATTTTCTTTCATAATAATTTGTTCTCTGCTGTTTTGTAGTCAAGATAAGGGATTAATGTCATCTAATACTTCCCCGTTTTACAAAGATTTTAGAGTCTTTCACACATAATAAACTATTTTAAATATACAATATATATATATATATATATATTAAATATATCTTTTAAAGTGATTCTTAACTTTACAAAATTACATCGTATAATTTACACACATAATTAGCCTTGTTATTGTAAAACTTAATTGTTTTTTTGTATAGAAATTTATGAAACAACTATCTACATGAAACAAAATATAAGACTAAATGATACTGCGAGATTAACAATGGAAAAAAAATTCTTCATAACTGGAAAAGACAAAGCTATTAGATTGGAATTTTATTCTTCCAATTAATTCTCGGTATTAGTTCTCTAGAATTAATTATCGATAAAATAGTACTAAACACAAGAAAAAAAGAAGAAATAGCTAGGTTTAGAATTACAAAATAGCTAGCGTCCATGTTAACTGAAACGGCAATGTTTTGATGAATTAAAAACTGGTCGATTGTTTGGCTTTATGTTTTTTTATTAAAAAAAATTCTTGAGGGGGCATCAAACTGCCAGCTAACTACCCAACAAATAAATGGTAGTAACTAATAAAGCATAATAATACTTTTTCCAAAAAAAAAAATACTTGTTTGATATGCAATAATGTTTGGTCGTGCGGGCAAGGATTGCTTTTATAAAGTAATCTCCCCCAAAAATACTGAGCAAATTGTTCAAAGCAATTTAATTTTAATCTAATCTAATCATTAGTATAAGAAAATTTCAGATCTGATTACCCGATTTGGTCTTTCGAGCTGTTCACAGATTTTATTCAACGGAATCCAGGAAAAAAAAAAGAAATACATAAATTTATGCAAACCTATTGTAATGTACATGTATTAATGATATTGTACATACATACTCATTTGAACAAAAAAGAAAAAGAAAGAACAGACATACTCATGGATCAATTTACGAAACTCTGTCAGTTTCTTCTTAATATGTACTTCTAAATATTTCTTATCCTTTTTGGGATTTTGCATATCCTTAAGTTTTCATTCCACTTTGATAACATCATGCATTACTGCATAAATTCACACACATATATGATACTGAGTTTATACATTAAGGTTTATATATATTTTGTTGTTGTCTCTTAGTATTGCGTAAAGCAGACACTTAGCTGTCTAGCTTAGCTAAAGATCGGGTTTACCTTGAATTGATTAAGTGTAATTGTATACATTTTCAGTTATGCATAAGGGTCGATATTTAGGGTTTTTTTTTTCTTTTGTTGTTTTAATAACGTCATTTATCTCCCAAACAGTCACCCAAAAGCTCATACAACCTCTTTGGCGATTCCTGCATACTCCTAAAAGGTTAAGTTAGAGATTTTAATTAGGATATTAACGATTATAATCTTCTTATGAAACTGTCGTAGATTCACCTAGATATTTAAAAACAAACAATCTTTAGCTCATGTCCAATAGTGTGCTTTAGGTATTTAGGAACGTTTTCTTATATGATCTTATCATGGGGGAAAATAGTTCAAATAGTTTCTGGTCCAAATTTCACAAAACTACTTATGTGAACACGCATATGAGATTTTTTTTTTAATCGTTTCTCTACAAAAATATTTAGGAAGAGATGGTAAAAATAGTTTTTTCCTGAGTAAATTGTCACAAATAGTCTGCTGACGTAAATCACATAGTAAATATTACACCATTGTTATAAGTGTAGTTGTGGAATATACTGTAATTCATGAAATATGGTGGACAGAGTGTTCCATTTATACAAGATGGTATTTTTAATCCACTTTTGTAATAATACTTAAAATTTTACTTTCTCGAATATCTCATAACAAGAGATTAAAATTTATGTGGGGTTTGAAAAGAGACATTAATTAACTGAAAGATAGAGTGTGTGTTTTTTTTCCTTCCTTATAATAAGAATGGCTTATGAGCTTTTGGACTTTCCACGCGCACGATCTGCCGGCCGTCCAGTGGTTGACTCAACCTAATCGATTATTACTCTATTTAGTTAATCCAAATAACTCAGTTTCAATTCGTTTTTTCTCTCGTTTTTAAAACATTATTATGACACAAAAACTGTCACGTTCAACAACCAGGTCTCTTGATTCTCCACTTCACATCTCTCTCTCTCTCTTTCATTCTCATTCTCCAACTCATAAACCCTCTTGTCTGCTGCAAAGTTATTTATCCTTGGAACTTGACAACTTAAGCAAAAAAAATGAGCTCTCGATATGTTTAGATAATAGTATATAAGGAATTACTTTTGATGTGATCAATGTTCTATGGAATCAAATTTTGTGTACGAAAAACTGTCTAAATTAGTTGGAAGAGCTTTTAGTTACTTGATTGCATATAGAAACAGCGCCGTGCCAAGCTCAGTAGAGACCTAAGGCAAAATTTTAAAATAAAGCTTCACATATTTTATTTGTAAGAGAAATTGTTTTTTGGTTATAAAAATAAACTTTAAAAAAAAACTTTATAGAGTAAGATATAATAGCTTATGTAAAGGAAAATAAAAAACAAAATTTATGTGAATATTGAGTTTTGTTTCCAAAAATTTTCTAAAACACTACATAAAAAATGCTCAATCTAGTTTACAAATAAAAATGTGGCCTGTGTTTGATTATTATTTTTGTGTGGCCTAAGGCAAATGCCTTTTTTTTCAAAACATAAGGCACGGCTCTCTATATAAATTAGATTGAGAATTCTTAGATGTTTCATTGTAAGCACTATACTAAATGAAAAGAATAGTAGGAACAAATAAATATCATAAGAACAAAAGCAAAGAAAAATACGTAGCTAAAACTTAATTTATTAGTTACAAATTATGCGAAAAAGGCCATGGCAGTTTTTAGATCACTATTACACGCTTTCCAAAATGTAGCTTCTAATTTTCCATCAACTTGACCTAAAAAGTGAATTGCGCTTATTGTCGAAATATTCTGTTCTTTATTTTATTGCGGTTTTGATATATACTCCATAATATATTTTTTTAGGTCAAAATATATACTCCATAATACTATAAAACAGAAAATTGGCAAGTATTGTCAGGAGGATACCCAAATTGACAAACGCAATCATTTTCTCTCGTTTCTCTAATCCACCAATATTGATTGGTTCAAGGTTAGAGTTTAACATAGTAATTTAAATCATCGTTAGACGAGAATCATATGTCTAGCCGACGTAGCCGTCTAGCTCCATAGAGTTAGATTATGCATGATTTTAAATCATTCGGGAAAACACAGCTGACAACAAACATATAAAAAAACAAAAAATGTAAAAGTAGAAAAGAGATATGTACATATTTCTCTATCTTTCCTAATGTTTAGGAATAGGTGTTCTAGTTTGTTTTCTTTAGAAATCGTATAGGCAACTACGTGTATCCACATATATTTGCAGGGAATATATATATAATATAACTATCTCCAATTCTCCACTATTAATTAGACTAAAAGTTTATCGATTATTTGTTAGTTTTGTAAAGTGAAAATTATTTAATACGTTGTATATATCATTATGCAGAATTTTTGATTAAGATATAATACACCTATATTTTATCGATATATAGGAATATTCTGAAGATATGTAGAATATTGGAGAAAAAAAACTACTTTACTATTAAAATAAGGAAAAAATCTTATATCATGGCAGGTTGAACTGTATGGGAACCGAACTATGTATGTCCTTCGAGGGAAAGTAAATGTTCATAGGTAATCATTATTAGGTATCATATATTGTTGTTTTTTGAAGGTGAACCAACACTTGCTAATTGTACTCAACCGATAATATACTCTTAACATTAAAACTCAAGGGATTGACGCATTTAGAAAGCATATGGGGTCTTACTATAGTCGAATGCATTAGTAAAACGGAAACCTAATGCATGCTAACTAAAATATATTCGACATCGCGAAGTCGAGAAATCTAATGAGCTCCTCCATATTTTATCCCAAAGATGTTGTGAATACCACCATAACATCATGTCTCACCATTTGTCATATTGGTCATGAATTAATATATCATCCAACTATAGTTTTTAATAAAAACCTTATACTTAGCATGTAGTATATGTTAAGCAATGAACAAACGGGAATGCAGAGTCATATACGACAAACGGAAATATATAACTTATGTTTGATGACCAAGTTGTAGAGCCCACAATAATTAGCTGTCAATATCTAATGGTATCCCCAGACTTGGTTATTTATAAATTTAAATTAGAAAGATGATTGTAACTGGTGTCATTTGTGTTGACATTTATCCANAAGATGTTGTGAATACCACCACAACATCATGTCTCACCATTTGTCATATTGGTCATGAATTAATATATCATCCAACTATAGTTTTTAATAAAAAAACCTTATACTTAGCATATAGTATATGTTAAGTAATGAACAAACGGAAATGCAGAGTCATATACGACAAACGGAAATATATAACTTATGTTTGATGACCAAGTTGTAGAGCCCACAATAATTAGCTGTCAATATCTAATGGTATCCCCAGACTTGGTTATTTATAAATTTAAATTAGAAAGATGATTGTAACTGGTGTCATTTGTGTTGACATTTATCCACTAACTCTCATGTTCTCTATATATACTTCCCAACTCCTCCCCATCATTCCCTCACTTCTCTCACAAGACTTCCAACACACACAAAAAAAAAACTAACAATATTAATTAAGACTAATCTCTTAATTAACCATAAAAAAGAAAAATGGAAGCCATGGGAGAATGGAGCAACAACCTCGGAGGAATGTACACTTATGCAACTGAGGAGGCCGATTTCATGAACCAGCTGCTTGCCTCCTATGATCATCCTGGCACCGGGTCATCCTCTGGCACAGCCGGTGGTGACCATCAAGGCATGTATTGGAACGTTGGTTCTCATCAAAACCACCTTAGCCTCGTGTCCGAGGCCGGTAGCTTCTGTTTCTCTCAGGAGAGCAGCAGCTACAGCGCTGGGAACAGCGGATACTACACCGTGGTTCCACCCGCCGCTGAAGAAAACCAAAATGGGACAATGGACTTTGGGATGGAAGATGTGACCATCAACACAAACTCTTACCTTGTTGGTGAGGAGACAAGTGAGTGTGACGTCGAGAAATACTCTTCTGGAAAGACTATTTTGCCTTTGGAAACCGTAGTGGAGAACCGCAATGATGAGGAAAGCTTGTTGCAATCTGAGATGTCTGTGACTACTACTGATCATCAAAAATCCCTCACCGGCTCCAAAAAGAGATCCCGTGCCACATCTACCGAGGTAAGTCCTTAACCCATTGTCAAGTCAGAGAGACAAAATCAATTAGATAGTTCTTAAGTAGTTGCCTAATATATAAACGGTTTTGCTATGGACACAGAAAAACAAGAGAGCAAGAGTGAATAAGAAAGGACAAAAGAGCATAGATATAAGTGGGGATAACAATGGAGGAGAAGGGGAAGAAGGAGAGAAGCTGAAGAAAAAAAAGAATGGGGCAATGATGAGCAGACAGAACTCAAGCACGACTTTCTGTTCGGAGGAAGAATCGAACTATGCTGATCAAGATGGTGGAGGAGAAGACTCCTCTTCCAAAGAAGAAGATCCCTCAAAGGCCCTCAACCTCAATGGCAAAACAAGAGCCAGTCGTGGTGCAGCCACCGACCCTCAAAGCCTTTACGCAAGGGTAATTTTTTATTATTAATTCTTAACTAGAAAGTTTAGAATTTCCCAAATAGTTTTTTTCTTTACCACAATAAAATGTCAAAAATTAAAATTATGTTTCTTTTGTGTAATATATAATTAATCCGAGTGTTATTTTTGTCTTGCAGAAAAGAAGAGAAAGGATTAACGAGAGACTAAGGATCTTACAAAATCTCGTCCCTAATGGAACAAAGGTATAACAAAAAGTCATGCAAACGTTAAACGTGCATGCTTTACATGCAATTTTACTTTACAATAATTTTTTAATAAAAATTCTAACATAGATAATTTCTTAACTACGCAATAGGTTGATATCAGTACAATGCTTGAGGAAGCTGTTCATTACGTCAAATTTTTGCAGCTCCAAATTAAGGTTTGCAAATAAACTTTTTGTACATTCATGCATGTGTTATGTATATGAAAATGTTCTAACTAATATTTCGCATGCAGTTATTGAGCTCTGATGATCTATGGATGTATGCGCCGATTGCTTTCAACGGAATGGACATTGGTCTCAGCTCACCGAGATGAATTAAGCACATTTGTGATTTTAGTTGGATTTTTTTTTCTTATATATACCCAATTAAAAAATGTAAAATTCTTTTCCTTTTTTAATATTCTCCGCCTTCGGACGAGTTCGATTATAATTTCTCGTACGATCGATGTTCAATATGAGAGAAATGGAGAGTCACATTCGATACTTTCAATTGAGTTATAAGCGATAGTTTCATCACTTTTTAGATATTGATGTTTCTTGTTGTCGGGGTCATCTATTCATACATGTATTGACGTCTGATTGTCTTCAACTCAATGTGTGATCACCATTTATTTAATATGATGTTGTCAAATTAATATTAAAAGAATACCTAACGAATGAAGATATATAAACCGACGTTTGGCAAATATTTGAATATGTGCGTATTAACTCTACAAAGTAACTTATAAGATTAAAGAAATATTCCATTAAATTTAATTTACTCAAATTTAGTGTACGACGTTTATGATTTCATATTTACTGTTGAAATATCCACTGTGTGATATTTACTATTCGAGCTGTATTTTCGTTTTTTTTCCTTGACGTTAAGTTCATTCCATAGAAAATTACAACGAAATTTGTCTAGGATTAAAAACCTACTTTTACACAAAAAAGTTGTGATGTGAAAACAAAATGCACAATTAATCAAAGCATTCACTTCACGAACATTTGTAATAAGGATGAAGTATGGCAACCTATAAACTTCGGCCGCAAATTTAAATGTTCATTCTCACACGTATTCATGAATAATTAAGACCAATTCATTGTTTATGTATTGTTTATAATTTACAATGGAATATTCAGTTGATTTCCCACAGTCGGATTTTTGTAAATAAAATATAATTGTTCCCATGCATGCAATAGCTGTGTTTAGACCATCTTACTATATATATATATATATATGTTAATAAAAAATAATTATACCTTGCTAAGAGTTCGAATATGTGATATAAAAAGATATTGAATGACTTTTTGAAATTTATATATAGTAGCGCAAAATATATTAAAGTGACTAGAATAGCATATCCAACTTTTCCCACTAGAATATAATCGCAATCAATCATATTCATGGCAACCAATATCAGATATTTGATTTTATTTCTACTTTAAATGGCTAACTTGAAAAATTAGTACAACTATTATACAACTTAAATCTATTCAAACTTTAAACGGCTAACTTGAAAAGTTGTTTCTGTAATTTGCAATTTGTACTACATCTTATTTGTATCTTAGTTTTTATTTACCAGTTTTAGTTGTATTACTATCTCTTGACCGCCTTAAAAATGTTTACCACACCATGAGTTTTTGTTTACAAATCGAAGCCACTAAAGTTAATTGTTGCAACAAAAATTAAACAAACTAGTGCCCTTTTTAATGTAAGTAAAAATTTATTATAATAGGTAGTATAGTTCAATTAGGACACAGATTGATTAGATATAAGTTATATCAATATAACAAATACATACATGTTAGTTGCAAAATCGTAAAATTGACTATAAGAAGTTGTGAAACTGACGTGATAGTTATTAAAATAGGTTTTGACTTTGGCTTTTGGTCACATCTTAAATTACGGGTTGACTTAGGTTCATGGTATTCTTGTATTCTTTTATTGTTTTGTCAACCGGTTGAATTATGTTTTGATGGTAACAGCTACAGAAAATTGTAGTTTGTTGATTACTTTTTTTCTTTTACAATATATATATATATATATATATATATATATATATGCATTACTGATTAGTAAGAACAAGTCTTAATGTTTTAATCCTACAATTTGATTTTTCAAGAAAGTTAAAATAAAGTGTAGAAATATTATATAAAGATCGGTCGATTATATCATATAATACTGTAAGTTATACAATTTCATAGTTTGACACCAAAGCCCATAAATGACGACTGTTTCTCCCTCTCTATAGTCTATTTATTAAAATTTGGAATAATAAGCTCAATGTTGAGCCCTTCACTTAAATATACTCAATTTGATAAATAATAACTACAAGAATCAATCAAATAATTATTGAAATGACAGTTCATAAAAACCCTTCCATATTCATAAGAAACAAAGATATATCTGGCTACATAATTCTTAATACACTCTTTTCTGCTTTGAAATTTTATCGGACCAACAACTAGTTCAATATGATATAACCAAGTTACACTAATGATCAACAATCATCAATACGAAGTTACAAAATCTGATATGTGATCACTGATCACCTTGATGACTATAAGTCTATTAATAATGCTCCAACCACTTTTGATCTCAAGACTATCCATCGCTTGGTTGAATTTTTGAACCGTAAAAAAGACTTAAAAATTCAAGTGTAAACCAGAGAAACTCGAAAGATGTTTTCTCTTGTCTTATTATTAATGATTCAATGGAACATTATATATATATATAGTAAAGGGCAAAGCCCAAGTACATCAGGATGTTTAAACCGACATAGACTAAAGGAGGTGGCCAATGGGCCTTAATGTCTTGGACGTACATAGGCCGAGTTCGAGTCGAGTATGGGCTGGTTATGGTAATCCACCATCCGTGTTTACAACACTCCCCTTGGATGAAATAACCGTGCAAATGCTAAGTAGGATTTCTGTAATGCGCTTGGGGGTGCTGCCTCATTAAAATCTTACCAGGAAAACCCATTGGGACAGAACCATGGTGAAGGAAAAAGAGTACAACACGCATTACTCCCCCTGTTCCAAGCATCCCTAGAAGTCCTTAAGTCTCCGCATTCTAATCTGGTGTGTGAGCTTCCTGAATGTTGACGTCGGTAAAGATTTGGTGAAGAGATCGGCTGAATTGTCGCTAGACTGAACTTATACCACTTAAACTTCTCCAGCCTTTTGTAGTTCATGTGTGAAGAAGAACTTGGGTAGAATATGCTTTGTCCGATCTCCCTTGATGTATCCTTCCTTGAGCTGTGCGATGCAGGCCGTATTGTCTTCATAGATAACCGTAGCTTCCTTATCGTCGGTCATGCTACATTCTGTCCTGATATGTTGAGTCATCGACCTCAACCATACACACTCACGACTGGCTTCATGCATTGCTATGATTTCAGCATGATTAGATGATGTGGCTGCAATGGTTTGCTTCATAGAACGCCACAAACTAGCTGTACCACCGTGTGTAAAGACATAGCCGGTTTGAGACCTAGCATTGTGCGGACCCGATAGATAACCTGCATCAGCAAAACCAACTAAACCTTCTTTGTTATAGTTAGTATAATATAAACCCAAATCAAGCGTTCCTTTTAGGTAACACAACACATGTTTGATACCGTTCCAGTGCCTTTAGGTTGGACAAGAACTAAATCTAGCTAGGAGGTTCACGGCAAAACATATGTCTGGTCTAGTGTGGCTAGCCAAGAACATTAACATTCCTATTGCACTGAGGTATGACACTTCCAGACCGAGAACTTCTTCATCGGCCTTCTTCGGACCAAATGATTCTTTATCCAAATCAAGGCTCCTCACAACCATCGGGCTAGTCAATGGGTGAGCTTGGTCCATATTAAACCTCTTGAGTACCTTTTCAGTATATGCCATTTGATGCACAAGGATTCCATCATTTATGTACTCAAGTTGCAATCCCAAACAGAATCTTGTCTTGCCTAGGTCTTTAATCTCGAATTCTTTCTTTAGATATTCGACTATTTGGGCGATTTCCCCAGAGGTTCCTAGGATATTCAAATCATCCACATATACTACTATTATGACAAACCCTTTGTTTGCAAACTTCTTTATAAATACACATGGACTGATGGGATAATTCTTATAGCCCTCTTTGGTTAGGTACTCACTTAGTCTATTGTATCACATTCGCCCACTTTGTTTCAGTCCATAAAGGGATTTGTTTAGCCTTATGCAGTATTGTTCTCGAGAACCGCTCTTATCTTTGAGCTCAATACCCTCAAGTAATCTCATATATATTTCATTATCCAGTGGACCATATAAGTATGCGGTTACAACATCTATTACCCGCAAATCCAGTTTTTCTCTTATAGCCAGACTTATTAGAAATCTAAAAGTCGTTGCATCCATCACAGGGGAGTATGTCTCCTCATAATCTATTCCGGGTCTTTGAGAGAATCCTTGTGCTACAAGTCATGCCTTATATCTCACGATTTTATTATTCTCATTTCTCTTTCTTACAAAGACCCATTTATGTCCAATTGGCTTTATATTGAATGGTGTCCATAAGATCAGACCAAACACATTCCTTTTCTTTAATGAATTTAATTCCACGTCGATAGCTTCTTTCCATTTTAACCATTCTGGTCTTTGAGTGCACTCTAAAATGGACGTGGGTTCATGATCCTCATTTATTTCAAGTCCTACCTTGTATGCAAATATTTCATCGATGTCGACATCTTTTCTGTTCCATTGTATTCCAGACATGATATAATTGATTGAGATCTCATTATTATCAATACCTTCCGGACCTTGAGGTTCAGCGTCCCAAACCTCATTCGGTACCTTAGGATTTACCGCGACCATGTCTGTTATCTCTTTAACCTCGGTTTCATTTGCATCTTTCTTAGATTTCCGAGAGTTCTTATCTTTGAAACCTATTGGTCTACCTCGTTTCAAACGGGTCTTAGACGTTGTAGCAACTTGATTATTGTGTTCCTTTTGAACATCAATACGTACTGGTGCATTACAAGCTGGTATGTACGATTTTGTTACTCTCTTAGGGTCAGCAAAGGAATCTGGCAATTGTATAGCTATCTTTTGCAAATGTATAATCTTTAGGACCTCTGCATCACATGCTAGAGTCCGAGGATCCTGACAATTTAAGGATGTTTGATTCCATGAAATATCTTTGACCAGTTTGCTTGTCTCTCCACCTAATTTGGGAAAGTCTGTTTCATCAAACCGACAGTCCGCGTATCTGGCTTTAAATAAATCACCCGTAGTTGGCTCAAGATACTTAATAATGGTGGGTGAATCATATCCAACATATATTCCCATCCTCCTTTGAGGTCCCATCTTAGTTTTCTGTGGTGGAGCAATTGGTACATAAACGGCACACCCGAATGTTTTGAGATGGGATATGTCTGGCTCATGACCCGTTAATAGTTGGGATGGTGAATATTTATGTTCACTAGATGGCCTGATGCGTATAAGCTCTGCTGCATGTAATACTGCGTGTCCCCAAGCCGACACAGGAAACTGCGACCTCATTAGTAATGGTCGAGCAATCAATTGAATAAGTTTAATGAAGGATTCAGCTAATCCATTTTGTGTGTGGACATGTGCCACAGGATGTTCCACACTCACCCCCATGGACATACCATATTCATTAAACGCTTGGGATGTAAATTCACCAGCATTAACTTAGACGTATAGTCTTAAGTGGAAAATCTCTTTTGTTACCTAGACTGGTGATGACCTTATAATGAGTTTGCCTTGTGTACATGCTACACACGTGAGATTTTTAGGGATAACTCATCTCTCTTTAATAGTGTGCCATTTAGAATTTATTATTAGCTTACACATCATGTTAGGACCCGGATGGCCAATCCGGTCATGCCATAAAGTGAATTGTTCATTGAACATTTTATTCATTGCCAAATTAGCCTCTATCATATTAATCTTAGCATGGTATAAACCAGTGGCTAGTGCGGGTATAACCTCTAGGACTTTCTTATGTCCTTGGGTGATTTCAATAATATATAGGAACTCTTGGTTTCCTTCACCCTTAGTCTCAAAATGTAGGCAATTCAAACGAATGTCTTTAAAACTCAATAAGTTTCTCTTTGAGCTGGGTGAATATAAAGCATCACTTAGTTCAAGATGTGTGCTTGGCCGTAGTCTTCAATTAGACTTGCTATACTCGTTATTTTGATAATATTGGCATTGTTCTTGTCCTTAACCATTTTCTTAATATGGACAAGAATCATGTTTTAGACTTAAAGAATAAAACAAACAAATATATATTGAATTTAAACCAAAATCATAATCCAATAAAATTCAAAGCATAAAACATAGAAATTAAATCAAGACAATTTTAATTATCCTTTCCTAGACAATCCGAAGTTTCATCATCCAATAGGTCATCATTCTCATGGTCGAAATCTCCTTCACCATCGAGATGAACCATATTGGCTTCTGGATTCCTTTTCAAACTCTCTTGATAGAGATTAATAAGATGTTTAGATATCATGCATGTCTTAGCCCAATGATCTGACATACCACATCGGTGACCAAACCGAATTAACCTTATATTGCGGTTTGGATATTCCACGGCCTCTACCACGGCCATGACCGAATTCAGACCGGTTCCTACGGCCATAACTACCACGTCCTCTTCCACCACGGCCACGACCATGATGCTTATCTCTATAGACGTGGTTAGACTCTTTGGTCTGTTTGGGCTCTTTCTTAGTCATGTCAACCTTGTGAGTATCTAGTAAGGGGGTAGATCCAGGAGGCCTCACTGCACTGTTCATTAGCAACAACTCATTGTTTTGCTCAGCAAGCAGCAAACAAAAGATAAGACTTGCATAAGTTTTGAAACCCTTTTCACGATACTGTTGCTGAAACAGTATATTATTGGTGTGAAAGGTTGAGAATGTCTTCTCTTAGCAAGTCTTCCTCAGTAACCTCCTTACCACATAACTTTAGGATTGAGACTATCTTAAATAGCTCTGAGTTATACTCATCCACGGATTTGAAATCCTGGATCCTTAAGTTTTTCAATCAAATTGAGCCTTTGGTAGGAGCACCGCTTTTGGTGTCCATATATGTTATTCAACTCTGTCTAAAGCTCAAGAGGATTCTCTATTGTAAGGTACTGGTTCTTGAGGCTTTCAGCAAGATGATGGCGTATATGTAATATCGCCTTATATTTATTCTTTTCAGTGCAATCATTATCATACTCAATGCATTCACATAGGTCTTTTGATTTCAGGTTGATCTTAGTGTCTAATGCCCATTGTAAGTAGTTCTCTCCTAGAGACATTAAGGGCAGCATATTGGAGATTGTTTGAGCTTAGCCATCTACACAATGTAAGGCATGCATCTCATCATTAGTATGCGGTATATGAGACCGAAACATGCATTTATTTTATCTTTAGGCTATGCGGTATTTGAGACCGAACCATACCGATTGTTATATTCTTGGGTCATGCGGTATTTAAGACCGAACCATGTTGTTTGTTATAGTCTAGGCCATGCGATATTTAAGACCGAACCATGAGTTTATTTTTTATTTTTTTGTTTGGGCTATGCGGTATATATGAGACCGAAACATGCCGAATATTTTCGTGGATAATGTCTTTTTTTTACTAATAAATTTCGTGGCCTATAATATGCATGAGAATAGTCCAAGATAAACATAAGGTCTAGCATGCAAGAATTTCCTTTTATTAAGTTTTTCCTTTTCCTATAAATTTTCCTTTTTCTAGTTAGGATTAAGATAAAGTTTTTAGGAAATATTTTCTAGGACTTTAGGATAATGTCTATAATAAATTTGGAATTTCCCTAATTTGTTTTGATCTTTCATGCAAAACATAATACTAATTTCCGATTTTATTTTCTTAGTTTTTAGGTTTGATTAAACATACAATACTAATCGGATTTAAACAACCTAGAACAATTTGGTTTAACATTTATCTATGAATTTCGGATTTAGGTTTCTAGTTCTAGGGTTCTCATGCAACAAGCAAACAATCAGTTTTAATCTTTGCATAATTGGTTTAATTCGCAAACAATCTAAGCAGCCCTAACCTCACAATATCCGATTTTAAAGTTTTAGGGTTTTAGGGTCTTAAAGCTTAGGGTTTCTGTTTGTTGATTGTTTTACTTGTAGGTTTTAAGGTTCCATTAATTTTCATGATCAGATTCGATTCATATGTTCTAAGGGGGTTTAGATTTATTTACCTTCCACCGTTTGGAGGTTGACTGGATATGAACCGGGAGCTAAAGACCTCGGTTTTACACTTAGCTTGATCACGAACCTCGGCTTAGATAGGAGGAAGAACCGATCACGAACACAGCTGCTTCACGAACAGGAACAGATCTCCGAACAGTACTCACCCCGGACAGGAACTCACCCCGGACAAAATCGGGCCACGAACTCAAACTAGTCGCGGACGAGAATCTGATCACTAACGGTAGCCGTCGACGAACTTGGACGAACTCGGACGGGAATTGATCGCCGAGCTTAGACGAACAAGGACTTTGGTGCGGCGGCGGTTTAGGGTTTTTCTCAGTTGGAGTTTTAGGGCAAGCTCTTGCTGATAACGTGTTGTAAACTAGAGAAACTTGAAGGAGGTTTTCTCTTGTTTTATTATTAATGATTCAATAGAACATTACATATATATATAGTGAAGGCAAAGCCCAAATACATTATGATGTCTAAATCGACATAGACTAAAGGAAGTGACCGATGAACCTTAATATCTTGGACGTACATAGGCCGAGTACGGGCCCAGTATAGGCCGGTTATGGTAATCCACCATCTCTATTTTACAACATCAAGATATTTTTTTACTGATCCTACAAACAATGATTAATCGACTGATCCCATATACTAAATATTTCGTGAAAATCATACTATTATATAAGCCTCTAACCTTAATCACTACTCTATAGTCTATATAGTCTTTGATTAGAAATTACAAAAAAAAAAGTCTTTAATTAGATACAGCTTTTATAATATACGGGGGTATGATATGTACGGTGTTCGAGAAACACTAGATTAAAGCTCCCTCGCAAACGGTACGATTCGATTTCGACTGTACCGCAAAAACCTAACCGTCTCTAACAAACGCCGAACCGACTACACGTGGGACACCGAGGGTATAATCGTCAATTACTCATAACTTCCCGCTTCTTTCACTCCTTTAGCTCACAATCATCATCATCATCCCCAATCTCACTTCCCCAGAGAGAACTTCACAAAACACAAGTTCACAATCGCAGACGACGAACAACATCAGAAGAGACGAGAATGAAGTATCTCGGAGACTACAAGTTCGTTTTACTCACTTGCTCCATCATCGCTCTCAGCATCTACATCGCGATTTACCGAATCGAGTTTGGAAACAGCAATTTCACGGCGAATCGTACCGGCGGTGGCAAGGTTTCCGAGAAGCGTTTCTTCGACGATGATTTCATGTTCATGTCCGTCTCTGAAGATATCGATCGGTCTTCCTCCCTCCACTACGATTACTACCGTGAATCTTGCCCTTCCGCCGAGAAAATCATCGCTAAATCCATCAGAGATATCTCCGATGTCAAACCCAGCGTTGCTCCTTCTCTCATCCGTCTCCTCTTTCACGATTGCTTCATCGAGGTCAGAGGTTCTTCTGATTTGGATTTCCCTTTCTCGTAATTTTTGATTTCGCTACGATAGATCTGTTGATGATTGTTTGGGATCTTGTTTCGGGAGTGTTGTATTATGATCTCTCTGCTTTAGATTTAAGTTCATCTCTGTAATTGGAATCATGTTTGTCTTCGCAATTTAAAATCCGGCTTTTTGTTTCTCAATCTTGGCTATGGATTTGCAGAAATTATGTGTTTTGATGCTCTGATTTAATGTTGTTTAGAGCATACTTTGCGAATCAGATTCGATGTTTCTTAAGCATTTCTTGGAGTGTTGTATTGTGATCTCTCTGTTTCAGATTTAAGTTCATCTCTGTAATTGGAATCATGTTGTTTTAGCTTTACAATTTCCATCAGGCGGTTTATTTCTCAATTTTTGGCTATGGATTTGCAGAAATTATGTGTTCTCCATACCCTGATTTGATGTTGTTAGTGTACTTAACGAATCAGATTCTATGTTTTTTTTAGCATTTCTTGGAGTTTGCTCATGTTGCAATTGGGGATTTGTGTTTTGTGCTACAGGGATGTGATGCATCAGTCCTTCTAGACGTTGATGAATCAAATACTTCTGAGAAAGAAGCATCTCCAAACCTCTCTTTGAAAGGGTTTGATGTGATTGACGCTATTAAGTCTGAGCTGGAGACTGTTTGCCCTGGAGTTGTTTCCTGTGCTGACCTTCTTGTCTTGGCTGCTAGAGAAGCAGTCCTTGTGGTATATCTCGCCTCTCTAGCTCACTCTTCTGGTTTCTCCATGTTGATATTTTTATGCAACGCTTATTCATGTCTTTGTAAACTCTCAGGCTGGTGGTCCATTTTATCCTCTGGAGACGGGAAGAAAAGACAGTGCAGTGGCCTTCAAGAAAATTGCCGAAGACGAGCTTCCTGGACCACAAGCTAATCTCTCTGTGATTATTGCGAGGTTTGCTTCCAGAGCATTCAGCGAGAGAGAAACCGTCAGCTTATTCGGTAGTTTCTCACCTCTAAATGTCAACATCTCTCTCTCTCTCTCTCTCTCTCTCTCTGCTTAGCAAAATCTGGTTTGTATCAGGTATTCTTCAATTCTTAGAAATGCTTAACTCTCTGTGACATCTTGGAAATGCTTAACTCTTCTGACATCTTTAACTCCTCTTTGTGACATGATTCGTTTGTTCTGACTGTTGCTAATGATTCTTTTCTTATGACTGTTCCTAATGCAGGTGCACACAGCATAGGCATTACCCACTGCACATTTTTTGAGAACCGCCTGTACAACTTCTCAGGAACCGGGAAGCCTGATCCTGATGTCAATCCAGGGTTCGTCCAAGAACTGAAAACCAAATGCCCCTTCTCTGTCTCAGCTTCATCCCCATCCGCATCCCCTGGTTTAGTACCGTCCTTACCTGCATCAGATTCCAGAAACAGCTACGGTATGAGCTCAGGAAGCAGTAATGATGGAGTGATCGACTTGAGCTACAACAATGAAGGAGGTGATGAAAATTTTGGAACACGCTACTACAAGAGACTGATGGAGAAGAAAGGGCTGCTGTTTTCTGATCAGCAACTAATGGGTAGTGAAGAGACTGAGTTGTGGGTGAGAGCATATGCTTCTGATCCGTCCTTGTTCCGCAGAGATTTTGCCATGTCGATGATGAAACTATCAAGTTATCATGTATTGACTGGTCCCCTAGGTCAAGTGAGGACAACATGCTCGAAAGTCCTGCCTAGGAACTGATCTACTCTTTTACCACTTTAGTGAACTCCTGTTGTTTAGAGTTTCTGTTGATGAGACTTTGAGGGAAACATATATTCGAATATGTAGAAAGTGAACTGAGGATTGTGAGTTTGATTGATATTCAGAATGGCATATAAATAAGTTGAGTTTTCTTCTCTCTCTCATTGTGTATGTATGGTAGACTGATTAGATTACCATCCCTAATTTTGAGCCATGCTTAAACTTAAACATATGATTTGCTTGTTGAACATAAAGAATTAAGATGGGGTGAATTAAGAATGGGCTAGTCGTCTAGATAAAGGCTTGTGATTTGGCCCATTTATAGAAGACCCGTATACTATACTTTTAAGACCACAAATTACTAGGGTTTATAATTTTTTGGTCATTTATCGTCTCTTTCTCTCGCCGTCGCCGCACATCTCGTTCGTTTTTTTCAACCAATACTAGCTTCTCAACAGTGAGCAGAGCAGTGGACGATCGATCATGGGTCATTCCAACGTGTGGAATTCTCATCCGAAGAAATATGGTCCAGGGTCTCGCACCTGGTATTGTTCTTATCTTCTTCTCTCCTCTCTCGTTTTCTTAAATTTGTTTTAGTTTTGAGAAATCAATCCGGCTTGCCTTAGATAGACCTCTATTCATGTGTCTGATTCGTGCTAATTGAGGAACATTTTCTCTGAAACGTATTCTTGTTGATTTTTTGAAACTTTTTGATGTAATTTTTTCGTTTAAGATACTAAATATGTGGTTTAGGTTGGGTAAAGCAGAGTATGAAATCTTGTTCTGAGCTAATTTATAAAGATCATGTTTAAAGCTTAGCTTAGAAGAGCATAGTTTAAGTTCCCATTATTCTAAAAGGGCTAAAATTTTATGTAAATCACTGCATAATAATGTAATGTTATTGGTTTCCATGATGAAAACGAAAAATTTGACAATGTTCCTCTCTGTCTTGAGTTGACCTGTTAGAGAGTTGTTGATTCCTTTTTTACCACTTGGTTTAAAGATTGCTTTGTAATCCTTTTAAACCAAATCAAATGATCTCTTTTCTTGTCAATATATACAGAAAGAATCTTGTGAATCTAATGAAAAGGTTGGGATGTTGTTGTTGTTTGTGTAGCCGTGTGTGTGGAAACTCGCATGGATTAATCCGCAAGTATGGTCTCAACTGCTGCAGACAGTGCTTCCGTAGCAACGCCAAGGAAATCGGTTTCATTAAGGTTATATACTATTCTATGTTAATGATCTTTCATTTATTGTGTCTCATTCTCTTTGGAATGATATATTAATTCATCTTGCATTGTTTTTTTTTTTTTCCTTCCTTTGCAGTACCGTTGATGATCCATGTTGTTTACACAGGAGCATCGTGTCTTTTGGGTTTTTTTAAAAACTTTAAGCTTTTGATCTTGTAATTGATTTATCTTGCATTGAACTAATCTGACAAGCCTTTTTAGCTCTTGAATCTATGAATTACCTTCTTTGACTATTTTGCTTATGAAGTTATAATATCATTGCTTTATATATGTCATATGTGATCTCTATATTATAGATTGTAACACGATTTTTTTTTACACATCCCCAACCTTGTAGTTGAGTGACCAGAAATCTTACAATATTGGGCCACTATAGACTACATAGATAGTCTTGGTGGTCTCTTTAGATAATAGTTTTCTAGTGAAAAGTTACAATAAACTGAAAACCATTGTAAGATTTGATCTTGTAAAAGATGTAAAAAAGTTGTGAAGTATGTTTGCCATTAGATTATAACTTTATAAGCTAGTTTTTCTCTTTAGGCTTCGGTACTTGTATAAGTTGTAATGATTATTGACTATATTTGTTTGTTTATTTGCTTTTTTTGGTTGTTGCTAAAGTTTATTCGTTTATGCTAATCAATGACTATATATGTTTTCAATATTTTGCATCTGTAAATCGGTGATAGTTGAATTTCTTGTGACATTTAGGGCTGTATTTTATCTGACATGATTTATGTAAAATTAACAAATTCCATATTATAAAATCATGAATTTATTAAAGTCTCGTCAAATATATTGTTATTAAATAAATGATTTAAAAATCTATATTTTGTGGATTTGGATTTCAATGATTTTATTGAAGGATTTTTTTTTTAGTTAAAAATACAGTAATCTAAATCTTATAGTTTTATGTGGAATTTGAAAGAATTTTATCAACTTACTTAAAATTATCAAAATCATTTAAACTCTTCATAAAAACTACAATCACTTTGAATATTCTTTTTAATATGATGTTTCTATTAATAGCTATAGATAATATTTTGGAACTTGTTTGGTTTCCAAAACTAGGATGGTAAAAAGTTCATAATAGTAAAGCTTTTCTTTTACGCCTAAAACTAAACCATGTTTAGTTAAAGAATTATATCAAGATCATCAAGAATAGCAAAGATTTCCACTATATAATCACACTGAAAAATTTATACAAAAGAAACTTCATCATCATCGGTTTGTTCTTTTGATTCCATTATGAAGCGCCTGCTATTGCTTGTTGTCCTATGCAGCCTTGCTCTATCAAGTTGTTCTCCATCTTCTTAATGATTTCTTATTTTTGTCAAGGAGAGGAAACAAACAAAAAAGTATTAACGTTTTTTACATGAAAATATTTGCAGGGAGTGAATCAAAAGTCGTGCCGTATGATTATTCTGCAACCATAGAGGCAAGCAATGCTCTGTTTGTATTTTTATCAGACATGTTTGCTGTAATCCTTGTTCTAGTAGTTGATTTTTTTGTTTTGGTGCAGTGTCTAGAGATCCCTTTAAAACCACAGTACAATGGAGGAATCATCGTAAACCCTGACCTACGAGATGGTTCTCTAGGCTGGACATCGTTCGGAAACGCAAAAGTAGACTTCAGAGAGATTGGAAACCATAATTTTGTTGTTGCACGAGACAGGAGACAACCTTATGACAGTGTCTCACAAAAGGTTTATTTGGAAAAAGGACTTCACTACACTTTCTCTGGTAAAATAACACTTTCTCTTTAGAGTTTTTATAAGCCTTGTGCCAATTATAGTCTAATGTCTTTTATGTTCCTCGTAGCTTGGTTACAAGTAAGCAAAGGAAAGGCTCCTGTGAAAGCTATTTTCAAGAAGAACGGTGAATATAAGCATGCTGGTTCAGTTGTTGCTGAATCCAAGTGCTGGTCCATGCTCAAGGGTGGTCTCACTGTTGATGAATCTGGACCTGCCGAACTCTACTTTGAGGTATCTGTTTCATTGCTCCAGTTGTTTATAGATTTTCATAAGATGCCAATTTTCTACATTTGGCGAGTTTATCTCTCAACCATGCTTAGTCCTGTTTCATTGTTCATGTGTAGAGCGAGGATACAACGGTTGAGATTTGGGTTGATAGCGTCTCATTGCAACCATTTACACAAGAAGAGTGGAACTCTCACCACGAGCAGAGCATTCAGAAGGAGAGAAAAAAAACCGTGAGAATCAGAGCCGTGAACAGCAAAGGCGAGCCAATACCAGAAGCAACCATTTCCATAGAACAGAATAAACTCGGATTCCCATTCGGGTGTGAGGTGGAAAAGAACATACTTGAGAACAAAGCATACCAAGACTGGTTCACTCAAAGGTTCACAGTGACAACTTTCGCAAACGAGATGAAATGGTACAGCACCGAAAATATAAGAGGCAAAGAGGATTACACTACCGCTGACGCAATGCTCAGTTTCTTCAAGGAGAATGGGGTCGCCGTACGTGGCCACAATATAGTATGGAACGACCCTAAGTATCAACTTCAATGGCTGGATTCTCTCTCTGGTCATGAATTCTACGAAGCTGTGAAACAAAGGATCATCTCTGTGGTGTCTCGATACAAAGGCCAGGTTATGAGTTGGGACGTTGTGAATGAGAATCTTCATTGGTCCTTCTTTGAGAACAGGATGGGTCCTAAAGCTTCTCATAACATCTATGCGATGGTGCAAGCGTTGGATCCAACTAGCACCAAGTTTATGAATGAATATAATACGTTAGAGGAACCAAGGGATTCAGATTCTAGCCCAGCAAGGTATTTGGAGAAGCTTAGGGAGCTTAAATCTATCCGAGTTCGCGGTAACATATCCCTAGGGATCGGACTTGAATCTCATTTCAAGACTCCTAACATTCCCTATATGAGATCAGCTCTTGACACTCTTGGTTCCACTGGTTTGCCTATATGGCTTACTGAGGTCGACGTAGAAGCTCCTCCAGATGTCCAGGTAATTAATATCCTCTTATGGTTAACAAATGTCCCACCCGGTCCTACTCTGTTTCTTATGAGCACTTCTTTATATGTCAGCTGATGTTGACCTTTCTTGCAGGCCACGTATTTTGAGCAAGTCCTAAGGGAAGCCCACGCACATCCGGAAGTGAGGGGAATAGTGACGTGGGCAGGTTATTCTCCATCAGGTTGCTACAGAATGTGCCTCACCGATGGAAACTTCAAGAACCTAGCCACCGGAGACGTCGTGGACAAACTATTGCATGAATGGGGAGGCTTCCGCAGACAAACCACAGGTGTCAGTGATGCTGATGGATTCTTTGAAGCTTCACTCTTCCACGGTGACTATGATATCAAGATTGCTCATCCACTCACCAATTCAGAAGTGTCTCACAGCTTTAAGCTGACTTCTGATGTCTCCTCCTCACACACTCAACCATCCTCTTTTACCATTCGTGTTTAAGAAGCAAAGTATAAAACTACCTTAGTAGTTTGATTTTTAGTCAAGAATATGGTCTGTTTTGTCGTTATTAGTCTAGATATGGTATAGCCGTGTGGGCGGAAACCCCCAAGGACTACTAATCATGACTCATGAGCATCGTTGGGTTGGGTTCTTCTTAAAGTCTAATAAGCCCCTGTATTGTAATGAATTTATGAATATTGAATTCTTTACGAGTATTTTATTTATTTATTTTTGGTGGTGGATTTTAATTAGGGTTTACGGATCACTTGAATGTTCTTGTCACCGGCATATAGTTAATTAAATAAATAAAAAGCAAAAATAATGTTGATCTTGTTTGAACCCTAAACTCTAATTCCTAGCTAGACCTAAACCCAATTCCTTTTTTTAGGCTGATTCGCTTTCCGGCAAAATTCGATTTTTCTCAGCGCCGGGTTACTTTGATCGGGTTCCTTACTGAGCAAATCTACAACCTCTTTTGTTATCTTTGAAACTGTTGGCGGCCCAGCCGTCTACAAAGCCCTCTTGATAGTATACAGTGCAAAACATCATATTGGGACGTTGGATTCTTATAGTTTAAGCCATGGTATTGTGTAATAGATGATCGATTATCATAATAACTTCCTCTTAACTAATTTTCGTTATAGTATTTTTAGCTCTTGGAATATATCTTTGAATCATTTTAGGGGTTACCTATCTATTGGATTTTGTTTGAACACATTAAGGGTGTTATTGGATTCTAATCCATAAAATCTTTTGAAGAATTCAATAAAATCATTAAAAGTGAATAAAAAAATTGTTAAAAATTGGTAGAGAGTTTTGTTAATAAGTTTTTAAAAATCTTGTAAAATGCTCCAAAGTCCAAACAATCCCTGTATTTTTTTAATATTTTACATGATTTTATTTTGTAAAGAAAGTGTCTAAAATCATGAACCAATAACATAATAATTGAATTCATTAACAATCTCGATTCTTTTGTTTTAATTGAATAACACAAAAATTTTAATTTATAAAAGAATCTAATAACTCAAATTTGTTAAGATTTTAATTAACCTTTTACAAATCACAAACTAATAACATTAAACTTTAGCAGAATTTAACAAAATCTTAATCTAATAACAACAGATTCTACATAACATTTAAAATTTTAAAACTCTATTCAGATCTCAAACCAATACTAAATTTAAAGAGTATCTATTGACTGTTGACTAATATTTATACCATTAAATACATTTTATTTTCCATATTTCTATATACTGACTTATTAATTTTTCTTTGATAAATCACATGCAGTAAAAGTTTCACAAAAGTAAAAGTATAGACTCAAGATATACTTATGTTAATGAAATATTCCAAGACTAAACAAAGTAGTTTGTATATATACTAATGAAAAGTTTTCATTGAAAACCCTTAATCTTCAGCAAAAAAATTTGATCCCTTAATTCTGAAATGAAGCTTCTACTACTGCTGATTGCCTTCTGCGTTCTATCTCTATCAAGTTGTTCTCCATCTTATTTCATGATTTTACTCTACGTACTAGTGTTATTATGTAAACTGTCCTATTGGGACGTTCTACGTTTTCTTTCNTTTTTTTTTTTTTTTTTTTTTTTTTTTTTTTTTTTTTTTTTTTTTTTTTTTTTTCTGTTCGTCCATAGGAAATGCCATCTGAATTTTTAGTTAATATTATCAACTGGGAAAAGGGATACAGAAAATATATATTTTTTTTTTTGTATGAAATTGTTTGTGCAGCGTGTGAAGAAAAGTTCGTCCCTTATGATTACTCGGCAACAATAGAGGTAAACAATGCTCTGTTCATGTTAGACATGTACGTTGGAAACTGTTGTTCTGATTCTTCTTCTTTTTTTTTTTTCCTTTTTTTTCTTCTTGGTGTAGTGTCTAGAGATCCCTAATAAACCACAATACAATGGAGGGATCATCGTGAATCCTGACCTGCAAAATGGTTCACATAGCTGGTCACAATTCGGAAACGCCAAAGTTGATTTCAGAGAATTCGAAGGTAATAAGTTTGTTGTTGCCACAAAGAGGAATCAATCTATCGACAGCGTCTCACAGAAGGTTTACTTGGAAAAAGGAATTCTTTACACTTTCTCGGGTATAAATAATTTCTAATTGTTTTCTTGAAGCACACTCTATAGAAGTATCATCTGATGGGTTTTTTATGTTTTACTTGTAGCTTGGTTACAAGTCAGGATAGGAAACGCTCCCGTGAGCGCAGTTTTCAAGAAGAATGGTGAAGTTAAGCATGCCGGTTCGGTTGTTGCTGAAGCAAAATGCTGGTCCATGCTCAAAGGTGGTCTCACTGTTGATGAATCTGGTCCTGCCGATCTTTACTTTGAGGTTTGACTATACACAAACATGTTCATGGTCTCGATTGCTTGTCTTTATTTAATACATTTTGCAAGCTGCTCTTTCAACATATATATGATGATCCATATTTGTCATGTGTAGAGTGTGAACACAACGGTTGAGATTTGGGTTGATAGCGTCTCTTTGCAACCTTTCACACAAGAAGAGTGGAACTCTCACCACGAGCAGAGCATTGACAAGGAAAGAAAAGGTGCCGTGAAGATCAAAGTCGTGAATGACAACGGCAAGACGGTACCAAACGCAACCATTACCATAAATCAGAGGCGACTCGGATTCCCATTTGGTTGCGCCGTAGAAAATAACATACTTTGGAATCAAGCATACCAAAACTGGTTCACTAAAAGATTCACCGTGACAACTTTTGGGAACGAGATGAAATGGTACGATACAGAAAGAGAAAGAGGCATAGAGGATTATACGACCGCAGACACGATGTTGAGATTCTTCAAGCAGCACGGTATCGCTGTACGTGGGCACAATATTTTATGGGACCACCCTAATTATCAACCTGCTTGGGTGAAACCTCTGTCCGGTAACGATCTTTACGATGTCGTGAAACGAAGGGTTTTCTCAGTGGTCTCGCGATACGAAGGGCAGGTTACGAATTGGGATGTTGTGAATGAGAATATCCATTTCTCCTTCTTTGAGAGCAAGCTGGGTCCTAACGCCTCACGTAATATCTTCACGATGGCTCATTTCGTCGATCCAAAGACAACAATGTTCATTAATGAATTCAATACATTAGAGTACCCTCAGGATCTGAAATCTAGTCCAGCAAGGTACTTGGAGAAGCTCAGGGAGCTTCAATCTATTCAGGTTGCCGGAAAAATTCCATTGGGGATCGGTCTTGAGTCTCATTTCGGTACTCCAAACATTCCGTTCATAAGATCAGCTCTTGATACTCTTGGTGCCACCGGTTTGCCTATTTGGCTAACTGAGCTCGACGTTGATGCGCCTCCCAATGTCCGGGTAACTTAATTATATTCTCTTATACAACTAGACAAAAATCATCGTTATTGAATTCCCATTAAAATGGGGTTTGAGCACTTCTCACCTGTTTGATGTTTGGTTTTTCTTGCAGGGCAAGTATTTTGAGCAAGTTCTAAGGGAAGGCCATGCGCATCCAAAGGTGAAAGGAATAGTGATGTGGACAGGATATTCTGCTAAAGGTTGCTATAGAATGTGCCTCACTGATGGAAACTTCAGAAACCTACCCACTGGAGACGTCGTGGACAGACTGATACGTGAATGGGGAGGGCTTCGCACCCAAACCACAGGAGTCACTGACGCTAATGGATTGTTTGAAGCTTCACTCTTTCATGGTGACTATGATCTCAATATATCTAGTCCTATCACCAATTCAAAAGCTTCTTACAACTTTACGTTGACTCCTAATGATTCGTCTTCACAGAGCCAGCCATCTACATTTATCTTTCCCGCTTGAGACGACGCCAACTTAACAACTACTTTGTATTTGAACAGTTTGATCCATAGTGAAAAACTGTGGCAGGCAGATAGTCTATATTAAATTGTGAAAAGGTGTGTATTCCCATGAGCCATGAGCATCTTTGGGTTGGTTTCCTAAGTTTAAGCCTTGATACATAATCAATACAATAATATTTAACTTCTCTTAACTATTTCGTTAAGTCTTAATTTACTTGATTAGATAATTTCATTTGAATATGATTCTTTTAATGTATTAATTTTATCCTAATATTTATAGTGGAGTACTTACATAATGTATATACATCAATTTACTTTAGACAAATTAAAAACTTAAAAGATGTAGGAAGAACATATTATGTCAATATCTTAAAGCAAACATAATTTTGACCCAATATTAGGCGTAGACCATGTAGATCCATAAGAATATCAATGGAAGCCCTCTCCTATTATAAATTTTTTGTATCAACATAAATATGATTTTCTGTTTGAACTTTGAACAGAGAGACATACTGTAAATATTGACTATTGACGGGGATTTAATTATTCTATTGACCTCTTTAATGATGACATTTTTTTTTTTTTTCTTATGTGTGATAAAAGTTTCCATAAATGGAAAATATACCAAGACTATAAAACATACTAGTATATTACTGAAACCCTCAATCATCAGCCAAACAAAGTGAATTCTTAATTTAGGTGTTTCAATGAAGCTTCTACTGCTGCTGCTTGCCTTCTGCGTTCTTTCTCTATCAAGTTGTTCTTCTCATCTTAGCCTATGATTTTACAATATATCTACTCTAGTAGTTATTATAAATGAGAAAATAGATTTTTGTATTAAACGTCGTTACCACTTTGCAGGATGTGAAGAAAAGTCTGTCCCTTATGATTACTCGGCAACAATAGAGGCAAGCAATGCTCTGTTCATTCAGTCTTCATGTTCATTAAAAACTTTGTTCTGAGTCCTTTTTTTTGTTGTTGTTGTCTTGGTGCAGTGTCTAGAGATCCCTAATAAACCACAATACAATGGAGGGATCATCGTGAATCCTGACCTGCAAAATGGTTCACAGAGCTGGTCACAATTCGGAAACGCCAAAGTTGATTTCAGAGAATTCAAAGGTAATAAGTTTGTTGTTGCCACAGAGAGGAATCAATCTAACGACAGCGTCTCACAGAAGGTTTACTTGGAAAAAGGAATTCTCTACACTTTCTCGGGTATAAGTAATTTTGAATTTGTGTTTCTTGGTGCACACTCTATAGAAATATCATTTCATGTATTATTATGTTGTACTTGTAGCCTGGTTACAAGTAAGCGTAGGAAACGCTCCTGTAAACGCCGTTTTCAAGAAGAATGGTGAATATAAACATGCCGGTTCGGTTGTTGCTGAATCCAAATGCTGGTCCATGCTCAAAGGTGGTCTCACCGTTGATGAATCTGGTCCTGCCGATCTCTACTTCGAGGTGTATGTATATACGAAAGCATATTCATGGTCTCAATTGTTTATATGCATTTCTAAATTTTGCAAGCTTCTCTTTTCTCAACCTATATATATTTCCATGGTCATGTGTAGAGCGCGAACAGAACGGTTGAGATTTGGGTAGATAGCGTCTCTTTGCAACCTTTCACACAAGAAGAGTGGAACTCTCACCACGAGCAGAGCATTGACAAGGAAAGGAAAAGTGTCGTGAAGATCAAAGTTGTGAATGACAACGGCGAGACGGTACCAAACGCAACCATTACCATAGAACAAAGGCGACTCGGATTCCCATTCGGATGCGCGGTAGAAAATAACATACTTGGGAGTCAAGCATACCAAAACTGGTTCACTCGAAGATTTACCGTGACAACTTTTGGGAACGAGATGAAATGGTACAGCACAGAAAGAATAAGAGGCATAGAGGATTATACGAGTGCAGACGCGATGTTGAGATTCTTCAAGCAGCACGGAATCGCTATACGTGGGCACAATATTTTATGGGACGACCCTAAGTATCAACCTGGATGGGTGAAGTCTCTGTTCGGTAACGATCTCTACAACGCCGTGAAACGTAGGGTTTTCTCAGTTGTCTCGCGATACAGAGGCCAGCTTGCGAGTTGGGATGTTGTGAATGAGAATCTCCATTTCTCCTTCTTTGAGAGTAAGTTGGGTTATAAAACCTCTTATAACGCATTTTCGATGGCTCATGCCTTCGATCCACGGACAACAATGTTCATGAATGAATACAATACATTAGAGCAACCTCAGGATCAAAGTTCTAGTCCAGCAAGGTATTTGCAAAAGCTTAGGGAGCTTCAATCTATCCGGGTTGCTGGAAACATTCCTTTAGGGATCGGTCTTGAGTCTCATTTTAGCACTCCTAACATTCCGTATATGAGATCAGCTCTTGATACTCTTGGTGCCACTGGTTTGCCTATTTGGCTAACTGAGGTCGACGTTGATGCGCCTGACAATGTCCGGGTAACTTAATTATATTCTCTTATCATTATTGAATTCTCATTTGTTATTTCATCCCCATTAAAATGGAGTTTGAGCACTTCTCCCCTGTTTGGTGTTTGTTTTTCTTGCAGGCCAAGTATTTCGAGCAAGTTCTAAGGGAAGGCCATGCGCATCCAAAGGTGAGAGGAATAGTGATGTGGGCAGGATATTCTCCATCAGGTTGCTACAGAATGTGCCTCACCGATGGAAACTTCAGAAACCTACCCACCGGAGACGTCGTGGACAAACTGCTACGTGAGTGGGGAGGGTTTCGCAGCCAAACCACAGGAGTCACTGATGCTAATGGATTCTTTGAGGCTTCACTTTTTCAGGGTGACTATGTGCTCAATATATCTCAGCCTTTCACCAAATCAAAAGCTTCTTACAACTTTACGTTGACTCCTGATGACTCCTCCTCTTCAGTGACCAAACCATCTATTTTTGTCTTACCTGTTTGAGACGCTATGTTTACAACAACTTTGAATTTGGGTATAGTTTGATTCTCAGCGAAAAAATATTGTCTGTTTTGAGTTGTAGCAGCTGTGTAAGACGAAACTTCCATTTGAGCATCATTGAGTTGGTTCCATAATATAACTATAAGGGATTTTATCATCAATATACTAAACTTTCTCTAAACGTTGTTGTTTCGTATAAATTTCTTTGCTTAAGCCAAATCTTTTTTTCATGCAATCATACATTTTTATGTTTTGACCCAACATTAATTGTCAAAATCGCAGGAAGTTCGACCAGATGCGTCGTTTCTATTTTGGACTTGGAATACTAATTAAATGACTTACATTGGATATATATTAAGACGTCGAAATATCTTATATACAGTAAAATTTCTATAAATTAATAATATTGAGACCAAAATATTTTATTAATTTATAGTGATATTAATTTTTAGATATATTTTTAATAGTTTAATTTTTAAAAATTATGAATTGAGACAATTTTTAACAATAATTTCGGATATTCAAAATTTTATGGTATTGAAATTGAATTTGTAATATTTAGAAAATATTATTAACAATAAATTACAAATACAATAGACAAATTCACTTATACACATGACATACATAAAATTAAATTTATGAATAATAATGTAGATTCTCGTTTGAGCTAATCCGGTATTTTGTTGTCAAAAAAAAAAAAAAAAAGAATAATATTATAGATTGATATTATAGAATAATATTATAGACTTCAACAACACAAAAACAGGGGATGTAATTGACAAGTTGCTCAAGGAGTGGCATCAAAAATCTTCAGAGATTCCAAAGATTTTCACAGCATATTCCGAGAATGAAGAAGAATACGTCTCATTGTTGCATGGACGCTACAGTGTGAATGTTAGTCATCCATGGATGAAGAACTTGTCCACAAGTTTCAGCTTGGAGGTAGCAAAGGAGATGGGTCAGCGTCAGGTAGTTAGAGTAGTAATTGATGCTTGAGTTAAGAACAATAATATGTGAAATTATCATAATCATATAATAAAACTTGAAAAGTCATCTACCATTAACCATAACGTTCTTTTACAGGAGCTTCTTGAAGAAAAGTTATGCCTAAAGTTAATAGACTATTTAACTATTGGTGAAAAAAAGACATATATTATAAATGGTCAACTTATTTAAAATATATAAAAGAAATTTCATTTCGTCAGAATAGAAAATTTAATGAAACATCTCCCCTTTTATTTTGGTGAATAATAAAACATCCCAATTGAATTTGTGTAAGCCCATAGTCCTTCGTCAAAAAAAAAAATTACGATTATTAAATTACATTCTAAGCATAGTCTGCATCAACTTATTTAACTTGACATATTGCTTAACGGCTATGTTACAATTTTGTTTCCTGGTCGCTTTCACTCTAGCTAACCAAACAAAATATTTGCTTGCAAGCGTTTCACACGAGTGAATCACACTTTATAACTTTTTTTGGGATTAGTACCCACTTTGTAAAGAGAGGAAAAAGACTCAAGATTTGAGAATTTCTGCATGATTTCACTATATGGTCAGTACATATACATATATGCAGAAGATCATATATTCATATCTAATTTCCTAAAGTAAAAGATTGTTAAAATAAAATTCACAATATTCACTAAGATCCTAATTCCTAAACTTGTGAGATACGGATTCGTATCTCAACTGACACACGTGTGTCTTTAGGAAAAAAAAAAAGGTGTGTGATGCGCAACACATAAGATAATTTTTGATATTATGTAATTTTGATATACCTTACATATTTTTTTTCTTAAAAAATTGTAGCAAGGACGATGAAGAATATCAACGATGGCTTCATGCTTTTACTTCTCTGGTGTCTTGTGCATTCAGGGATTGCCATTGATCCTTTCTCCCAAAGCGACTCTCTCAAAACAGAGGTAACCAAAACTGATAAACTTCATCGAATGAGTGATTTTTTTTGTTGTTGTAAATTTTAAGTTTCTAATTATGGTAAAATTTGGTATATATGAAGTGTGTAATGAATCCTCCACCAAGCAGTGAAACACAAGGATTTTTTACGATTTAGCCGCTCTGTCGAAGATGACTCTGATGAAGAATGGAAAATATATGGAAATAGAGCCATTAGGGGAATGATACAGAGAATCCATCTTCACCAAGGAAACATTTACAGCTTCTCTGGTAAATTATAAATTTACAGATGCAACCCATTTATCTACGTTATATAATATAATACATCATCACTTCTTAGTTTCTTGTCTAGTAAATTACTGTTTCAAACCAGAGACAATTGGGTCAGTTCTTTATAGTTGTGTTCAATCTGATTCCAGTTTTGTTTCAAGAGTTTTAGTTTTTAGTGTGTTGGTTTAGGCAGTGTATTACCCAAAAATAAAGTCTTACGTAGATCAGTTTGGTACGGCTTAAATTTTGGTTTAGATTCAGTGTTCTGTATATTACAATGACTCTATTTAAAACAGAGACTTTAATTGTACTCTATATACACTAATAGTTTCTTTCAGTTTGGATTAATTAGATTGAAACATCCATAGGTTCTTTGTTAATGGAAATACAGCTTGGGTGAAGTTGAGAGAAGGAAACAAGAATAAGGTAGGAGTTATGTTCAAGACTGAAAATGGAAGACTTGTTCATGGAGGTGGAGTTAGGGCAAAGCAAGGATGTTGGACTTTGCTTAAAGGTGGCATTGTGACAGATGTTTCAGGCCCTGTAGATATTTTTTTCAAGGTACAAATAACATTAGCACTATCTGTATATGTTAGTTCCTATGTATATATAACTCTGTGTCAACGCGGGTTTAATTATGTGGAAACAGAGTGATGATGAAGAAGCAAAGATATCTGCAAGAGATGTGTCGTTAAAAAAGTTCAGCAAAGAAGAATGGAAACTGAAACAAGACCAACTTATTGAAACGGTAGCACTGATCGATCTTTTCTATCTGTAGAAATCTATATTAAATTTTTAGGGTTTTGTGATCATGCAGTCCAATTAAGCCCAATTCGTCTTTGACGCCGACCATATTAAGCCTATAATTTTGAAAATTTGAACCCGGTCTTGATCCCCTAAACCAAGTTTCTAGGCCCGGTCTCACATCTATATTCTTTTATCTATCTATCTATCGGTGTGCTATTTATGCTGTTACATGACTTATGTTAATTGCAGATAAGGAAGAACAAAGTGAGATTTGAAGTAACTTATCAGAATAAAACTACAGTAAACGGCGCAGTGATATCCGTAGAACAAACCAAACCATCTTTCCTCTTAGGCTGTGCAATGAACTTTCGGATCCTACAAAGCGAAGGGTACAGAAAATGGTTTGCGTCACGGTTTAAAATCACATCCTTCACCAATGAAATGAAATGGTATACAACGGAGAAAGTACGCGGTCAAGAGAACTACACGTTAGCCGATTCAATGCTTAAGTTTGCGGAAGATAATGGGATATTGGTTAGAGGTCATACAGTGTTGTGGGACGATCCAATAATGCAGCCAAGTTGGGTCCAAAACGTAGAAGATCCAAACGATTTGATGAATGTGACATTAAACCGGATAAACTCGGTAATGATGAGATACAAAGGGAAGTTAACCGGGTGGGATGTGGTTAATGAGAACGTGCATTGGGATTACTTTGAGAAATTGCTTGGTGCAAACGCTTCTTCAAGTTTCTACAATTTGGCTTTTAAGCTTGATCCTGATGTGGCATTGTTCGTTAACGAGTACAACACGATAGAGAACCGTATAGATGTTACCGCAGCGCCGATTAAGGTGAAGGAAAAGATGGAGGAGATTCTTGCATACCCAGGAAATATGAACATTAAAGGAGCAATTGGAGCTCAAGGTCACTTTAGTCCAACTCAGCCTAACTTAGCTTACATGAGATCTGCATTGGACACTTTAGGCTCTTTAGGTTTGCCTATCTGGCTTACAGAGCTTGATATGCCTAAATGCCCTGATCAGGTCAGTCATCAACTTATCTTGTATAACAAGAAAGCCTCTTTCCATCTTCTCTAATTATCATATTCATAAAAGTTGGTTAACTAACTAATTCAATTGCTTGATAGGAGAAATACATGGAAGACATTCTGAGGGAAGCGTATTCGCATCCTGCGGTTAAAGGCATCATAATATTTGCTGGGCCTGAGGTGTCTGATTTCGACAAGCTGACACTTGCGGACAAAGACTTCAACAACACAAAAACAGGGGATGTAATTGACAAGTTGCTCAAGGAGTGGCAGCAATCTTCAGAGATTCCAAAGATTTTCATGGCTGATTCTGAGAATGAAGAAGAAGATATCTCATTGTTGCATGGACATTACAATGTGAATGTCAGACATCCATGGATGAAGAACTTATCCACCAATTTCAGTTTGGAGGTAACTAAGGAGATGGGTCAGGGTCAGGTGGTTAAAGTTGTAATTGATACTTGAATTACAAAAAAAAATTGTGACATTTTCAGAAATTCATTTAGTGTAATCATAGTATTAAAAACTTGAAAAGTCATCTACCATATAAATCATAACGTCTGTAAGGAGATGAATAGATTAAGGACTATAATTGTAATTAGTGAATAGTTAAACCCTACAATTAAACTTCTCATAACGTCTTCCTCTAGAGGAGAGCTCTTGAAGCGAGTAATGGCTAACGTTTAATAAACTTTTTAAGCACATTATTACCAAAACACATTTAGAAGGAATTTTTATAACTCTGAAACAGAGATAGTTTTTTAATACACACCTAATAAAAAATAAATTCCTTTAATCATCACCAAAACCTAACATTTTCTTTCCTGTACAGTTTAAAATTAAATTCCTGCACAACTTATTTTTGTGCATAGAGAGTAACACGATCAATTTGAAGAAACTATAAACCATGCAAAAGAAAAAGGACAAACATATTGCTAAAAGATTGGGTTATATTCAAACCGGATACACACACATGACACACTTATATGTATATGAAAGGAAGTGAAAAAAGCTAAGAGAACACATGGAGGACGGGAACATCGAAACCGGGAGAGCATAGGAATTATCAGCAAGTGAAAAGAGAGAAAGGGATCAGAAAGTGACACATTTAAGAGCCTAAATTGCAAAAGTGTGTAGTTGGTCGAAGTGCGTGTTGTTGCACGTGCGCACATGTGTGAATTTTTGAACCTTGCGTATTTCTTTTTTTTTACGTGCACACGTGCCCACATGCATGCCTGATTTTGCTAGCTAGCTATTAGAAACAAACCCTTAAATGAAATCAATCAATCAATTTTTTTTTTCATCTATTTTCTGAAAATTTTATTTGGACTCACATAGCATGTGTACCAAATCAGAGATATGCAATTCCAATATCTATACAGTTCCTTCACACATTTCAGTTTTATCATCTTATACATCCTTCATTTCGATTTAGCACATGATGTTAACCTTATAATATATCTGTTACTCTTTTAAAAACTTAATCATGCTAAAATGACACCAATATATCTATTACTCTTTTCTTAAACATGATGTTAACCTTATATATCTATTACTTTTTTAAAAACTTAATCATGCTAAAATGACACCAATGTATCTCGTTATCCCAGATATTGAGAGTGTCAAATTCACGAAAAAGAACATATAAAAGAGAAATCACTAGGAGAGATTTTATTTTCGACAGGAGAGATTTAGGTGAAGAATTAAATTAGAGAGTACGACAGGGAAATAAAATAAAGCAAAACGAAATGTGAGGACATGTGATATCATAAAAGCGTAGTCAATAGACCGCTCGGATCTTCTTGTCACCACTTGTCTGTCTGTCGAACTCGCTTTGACCCATGCACCATCTAATTACTTCCACTAATACATTACTTAACATAATAAATGAATACTAATCAACATTTAATAATACGATCAATGGGTATTTTATCTCTTCTAGACTAGTTTTGGAGAATATGTCACGTGGGAACTTTTATATTTGGATGATATTTATTATACATCCACGTATTGAGTTTCGCTCTAGTTAGATATATATGCGATTGATCGTTTATTTTAATGTTGCCAAAATTTATGTTTTGGTTTTATATCTTTGGATTAAATATGAAAAATGCCTGGATACGAACGATGCATGTCATTCCCATGTTACATATACTGGCATTGGAAGAGGAGTTAACAAAATTGAAACAAGAGCCTTTTACCAAAAAAAAAAAATGAAATAAGAGTTTTTATTATACAATTTAAATCGAGTTCACATGTTGCGAACTTGCTAGTTTAGCCTAATAACGCCGACTTATCCATTGATTCTTTTTAATAAAATTTATTTGGTTTCATATTTGCTCTAATAACGACAAAACAAAAGCCCAAATTATTAGACCAACCTAAAGTTTGAAAAATTAATAGGCAGAAGAAGAAGTAGGAGACGAGAGAGACGATGATAATAAGTTAAAATACGATATACTCCGTAGCTATTGAAGATAAGAGCAAAATTGAAATGAATAAATTAATTAAAGAGAGACGTATAGTAGATGCATGTGTGTGTGTATAAATATAAGATACAGAAAAAGAAACAGACGTTTTAAGTCGATTCTTCACTCATAGAGTCTTTTCTTTAAATCTTTTTCAACACAGCTGTTCGATCTCAAGAAGAATTTTTATCTTTTTTTTTTTTGCTATAGAACGTAACATAAAAGAAGAAAATGTTGGGTTCGAGTAGCGGATGCGAGTCAGGATGGACTCTATACTTAGACCAGTCTGTTTCTTCACCAAGTCCTTCTTGTTTTAGAGACAGTAATGGGTTTGAAAATAGAAGAAGAAGCAAAGATTCATGGGACCAAAACTATGTGCAACAACAAGGAGACGACGACGAAGAAGAAGAAGACGATTTATCAATGATTTCAGATGCTTCTTCTGGTCCAAGGAATATTTCTGAGGAAGATTCAGTGAAGAAGATAAACATTGTTGGTCTCAAGAAGCAGAGCAAGAGAGAAAAGAAAAGAAGAGATTACGAGAAAATGAACTCTGTTCTTGATGATACTGCTAGCTCTCCCCTTTACAATTTCCCTCATGTAAGTCCTAGTCCACACTTTTCGCTAAACAAAGATCAATGTTTTGGTAGATTCACTAAGTACGGATTGTTTCTTTGCGTTTACAGTGTTTACATTCCATGTTATAATGCTTAGAATATCATAATAGAAACGCAAACGTAAACACAAACAAATAATCATTAGTCACTGTAGAATTTACCTAGCATACAAAAAAAGTCCATGGCTAGTTTTGGGCTTACCTTTTTTAGAAAACACAAAGACTTTCTCGTAATCTTTTGAATGATATGGTCTTGAATTTTTTTTAATCAGTATCTAAAGTGATCAATATTGTTTCCTGTTAAGTCTTCTTTTTATTTTGTTACCACATCTTTGTGTCATCCAACGAGTATATATATAAACTAAAGTGATCTATATTGTTCCCTATTAATGACTACAAAAGCTCGATAAATCTGGATTAGAGGGCTTATAAAAACAAAAAACAAAGACACTTTGTATCTTTTAAAAGAGGATTTTTGTTCTTTAGTTTTTATACTATATTTTTTGGGATTTAACATTTGTTTTGATATATCCTGTAGATGTTGCAGAAAGGTGTTGGTGGTAATAAGATAGAGCAAACCTTTCCAGAAAGTACATTGGACTACTCGCAAGGCTTCTCGGCTACTCAATTCCAGGTTTCTCTCTCTTCACTTCACTATCTCTCTGTTAGGTTCTGTACTGAGTACACGTGACCTGTCTCAAGAGTCTCACCATAAATGTATGTATTTGTGTATTGAAATAAGCAGGACAAAACAGCATTCCAAGAGCAGTATGCTTATTTGCATATGGAAACCAGATTCTAAAATTGAACCAGTTAAGTAATGTATGTATATATTATTTCTATAGATGTTTCACTACTTTGTTTTATTTTTACTTTATGAAGAACATATATCCAATCTGACTAAAACGTTGAAATTAGCAGGTCAGGAGGATCAAACTGAAGAGCCGCTATTTTGGACATTTCTGAAGCTTTTATGGATTCAAGTAATGATTAAATTGAATCTTGAAGTCCCAAAATACTATGAAAGATAGGATGGATTTTAAGCAAAAAATTGCTATAGAAAAGAACCCAACAATGAAGGGACACACAAAAAAAAGGGTTCTCATAAATTTGGGTGGGTCTGAATCTTCCTCTTTTTTGCTTTGTAATTTCTTTACAAAGCGAGTTTTTTAGCCGCCCTTATGTTAAACTCACTGTGTAACAAAACTTCAATGCCTAAATAAGCTCTCCTTTTTTTTGGGGGGAAGAGCTACTACGTACCAAGAACTATCTAGCAAATAATGCTTTTAATTAATGGTTCTTTTTATGATTAATCCAATTGTTTCCTCCGTTCCTTTTGTAGAATCTGATATGACTCTTGGCTCTATCAAATCATATGTTTGAGCTAATTAAAAAAATGGCGTTCTTGATAACTTTGACAGACTTATTAATTATTATATATGTATGACTGGTTCAAATTGCTGTTTCCTTTTTATCTCTAACAGCAAACTCGGCTTCGACTGGACATATCTAATGTTTTTGTTTTCTCATGCATTTTTAAGAATACCCATGTAAAACCAATATTTTTAAAAAGTTGTATTTATAAATGTTGAATGATTAGAAGATTCATTTAAAGGTGCCAAAATCTGAAGAATTAGAGGACCTTTTCAAAAGTTTATAATCAAGAAATAAAACGTATCCTTTAATAATTAAACAGAGTAGGAAAACCTTTTTATAACACCACAACGCTAACCCTAAAACTTAAAAGAATGTGTAAAGCGCCAATAAAGAGAATACTAAACTTATCCAAATCTGGTTCTCCGCTGTGTTGTTATAGCCACTCGTCATCATATACATTCCTCCTTTCTACACAAGTCTAAGGCTCAAAAGTTATAAATGTTTCAACTTTGAGGTAGCAGAGGATGTTGAACTTTTAACAACAACAAAAAGAAAAAAAAAACAGAGGATGTTGAACTTTTNAAAAAAAAAAAAAAAAAAAAAAAAAAAAAAAAAAAAAAAAAAAAAAAAACAGAGGATGTTGAAAGTTGAAAGTTGAAAGTCCCGTCAACCGTCATTGTTGCTCTGTTGAGTTCTGAGTCAGACTGGGGGTGTTAATCAGCCCAAGCATGAATACTGAATAGGCCTAATGGTATTCTGGTCCATCTGAGCTTGGCCCAAGTTATAGAACCACAAATCATGCCTTAAATAGCTGTTGCAATCTAAATGGTTGCGAGTTGGATTTGATGACGAGTAGTTGTACTTGGAAGTAGTTGTGATAAATAAATGGGAATATGATAGGCCGTTCACGTCCTCAAATAATAAGATCTATCTTTGGCGTCTCCCAGTCCCCCCCCCCCNCCCCCCCCCCCCCTATTACTCTGTTGTTTTACTCTGCGATTCTGTATCACCCAAACATAACAAATTACCATACATTTATATCAACAAAAATTGCTTACAAAAGCACATTTTTCACATTCTCTCGATTTTTTTTTATATTTTAAAGAAATGTGTTTAAATACCGTTATTTATTGTTTTGCAAAATTATAATACTGACTCTGAATTTTAATTATTATTTGGTTTCCACAATTAGAATGGAATCATACCCCCTTTTTTTTTTTTAACAAACAAATGGAATGATACCAAAACTAAACATATCAATCAGTCAAGATGCATGGTTATAATTTAAATAATTGTTTCGCTCTTCAACGTGGGAAAATGCTTAAATTAAGCCAAGCCATGTTTTTGAGTCAAATAAGTTCATATCCAAAATATGTAAAATATTGAAATCTCTAGATACTTCTAATAAGATTTTTTGACAGCTAATATAAAGTAGTTGGGAAAAAAAAATGTAGGTAGGTGCTCACATTGATTTCACCTTGTAAAGCCTAAAACTATAAATCTTAGTAATCTTTATGTGATATGCCGTTGTACTCTATTGCAGTCTTTCTCTCACTCAAACGTATATACAAACATAAAATTATGTCGACAGAAATGGAGGTCGTAAGTGTTCTTCAGTACCTTGATAACAAATCCATATTGGTCATTGGAGCTGCCGGGTTCTTAGCAAATAGTATTCTCTCTCTCTCTCTCTCTCTCTCTCTCTCTCTCTCTCTCTCTCAGATTTATATGTGTCAATTTAGGCTTGAGCTACACTTAAATAGCATTAGTTAACGCATCATACATTTATAAAGCATGACAAGAACAATACTCTAGTAGTTAACTCGCACTAGTATTGTTGATATGTGTTATCATCTGGATTCATGCATGCATGTCGTCGACAACAAAATAAGAACAATCAAGGTAGAAATTGCAATATGAATGTGCCACGTACCACAGGTAATGAAAGTCTACGTATTGTAAATGCTTGTAGCGATCGATTACAATTTAAGAATAGTAAAAGATTGATGAGTTCTCAGTAAATAATTTGTGGTTGATATAAGAAATGCTTATTTGACTCACGTCAATCGATTTATATTAGTCTAACCGGTCAGTATTTTGGGGGTCTAGACATGACTGCGTATATCGATCGTAATCGATACAAGTTGCTTCTTCGTTATATAATTAAACTAGCTCTCGAAAATTTTAAGTATGGTTAAATTGTATAAAATTTAATTGCAGTTTTTGTGGAGAAGATATTAAGGGTGGCACCAAACGTGAAGAAACTCTATCTCCTTCTAAGAGCATCAAAAGAAAAAACTGCTACCCAGAGGTTTAACGACGAGGTTTTGTCTCCACATATTTAGGCTAGCTTTGAACGTCTGTAGTTGTTACTTGTTAGATATATTTAATCACTCAATCAAAGTTGTTAGAAAACTCTTTCTTAATAATATATATATATATATATATATATATAATATGGGTATTAGAAATCTGTATATATTGAATTCGTAATAAAATTATGAACTTATAGTTCTTGTTTGAAAAGTATAATTTTATTCAAATATCTTCCAAACCTCATATGGAATGATAGTAGAAGTTTTATAACTTTTGAGGTGTTTAAATCAATGCAGATTTTGGGTAAAGATTTGTTCAAAGTGGTGAAAGAGAAGTATGGTCCAAATCTTAATCAACTTACATCAGAGAAAGTCACTATTGTCAATGGAGACATTTGTCTTGAGGATTTAGGTATTCAAAATCTCGACTTAGCTCATGAGATGATCCACCAAGTTGATGCCATTGTTAATTTAGCTGCAACTACTAAGTTTGATGAAAGGTATATATACTAATTTCAATATGTTATATATGTATAATTTTATCCCATCGTAATGATTCTAATATCTTAATCTTATTATTGATTTATTAAACTTTCCTTTGAACTGAACTTTAACTATCACTTACAGTACAGAAAATAAATTTATCTAACTACTTTTTATTTTATTTTGTGTGTGTCTGTCAGTCTGTGTGTGTGGGGCTATCGCATAGCAATTAAATTTTGATTTCCTGGAAAATAAATATGTTACCAATCCATTTAAAACGAATCACATATTAGCGATCGACATCAACGATATCCCGATGGAATATTTTTCACTACCGTAAAACTAAAGGAATGTAAATTACTTTGCAGATACGATACAGCACTTGGGATCAACACATTCGGTGCTCTCAATGTCTTGAACTTTGCCAACAGATGTGCAAAGGTTAAGATCTGTGTTCAAGTATCAACAGGTATGAATGAATACAAAACTACTATGCTAGCTAGGTATCAATGATACTGTGAGATAACTTGTGTTTATTAGATCGCAAGTGGTGAATTACATTAACATAAACTTCTTATGTATCCGATTTTCCTAATCCCTATGACCCTATCTTATAAATTAGACTGAAATTAAAAGAACATGGGTATATTAGGACCAACATGCAGAGTATCCTACAGGTTATCTCGATTTCGACATCTAACTACCAACCAATGCAATACTTCTTCGCTTTTTTTATTTTTATATAATAAAAGAAGGGACCATTATGGCAAAAATACCAATCTATTTACATTGATCACAATTTACATTCAAATAACTCCAATTATTATGATGAGTTTTTTTTACTAGGTAAACCGATCATTTTTGTTTTGGGAATAAACTTCTTTACAAAGTATAACTGACTAGTATAAAACTTAACAGTTAAATGCCACCAAATAATAAAAATTTATATTATAGCTTACGTGTGCGGAGAAAAACCTGGCCTGATAATGGAGACTCCGCACCGTGTGGGTGAGACGTTGAATGGAACCACCGGTCTAGACATTAACCGTGAGAAGAAATTGGTTCAGGAGAAACTTGACCAGCTCCAAGCCATCGGAGCCTCTCCAGAAACCATCAGAGAAGCCATGAAGGTTCTCGGACTCACCAGGTTCTAGGCCTACTTGAAGTTGCAAATAAAAATGTCATTTAATGTTAAACTTTGAAAAAAAAGAATGATTATGACTTAAAAAAAAAAGAAATTAACGATAGGGCAAAGATGTACGGATGGCCAAACACATATGTGTTCACCAAGGCAATGGGGGAGATGGTGGTAGGGGCAAAGAGGGAAAATATATCACTTGTGCTGCTTCGTCCTTCAATTATTACCAGCACATTCAAAGAACCATTCCCCGGTTGGACTGAGGGCATCAGGTTAAATTATCAAAAGCTCTTTTACTCGAATATACTAAATGATACACCTATTGATAGTCTACTAGTCAAATCAATGAAACATCTAGTCTTAATTGTACAGGACCATTGATAGTTTAGCTGTTGGATATGGTAAAGGCAAACTCACGTGCTTTCTTTGTGATCTTAATGCTATTTCCGATGTGGTACCTACTTGACACTCATCTTAATCTACGCTCGACATTGGACATTAATATATACAGTAGTATTATTTACTCATCTTGATTTTGACATGTTTGGACACGTATGCATGGAATAGATGCCCGCAGATATGGTGGTAAATTCGATTCTAGTATCAATGGCCGCTCAAGCCGGTAAACAAAAAGAGATCATTTACCATGTGGGTTCTTCACTAAGAAACCCGTTGAAAAATAAGACATTTCCTGAAGTAGCATACAAATATTTCACAACCAAACCTTGGATCAACAAAGATGGGAAGGCCGTTGGGGTCAAGAACATTCAGATATTGAGTTCTATGAATAGTTTCCACAGATACATGACCATGCATTACTTGATTTCATTGAAGGTAACGATATAATTAATACGGTAGTTTTAGTTAGATCTATGAATAACCTTTATGATTCTCTGGTTAATTTATCACAGGGACTTGAAGTAGCAAACATGGTACTTTGCAAGTTGTTAGACAAGGAATTTAAGGAATTCCATAGAAAGATAGCGTTTGTATTTCGGCTTGTTGATCTCTACCAGCCTTACCTCTTTTTCAAGGGCATGTAAGTAACTTTTTCATTTTCCAGTTTGGTTCTATAATTATTAGTGTACATGTGTCTAATATGGTTTCAGAGTTAAACGATATTATACCATTTAACTGGAGTATGTATTAAATGCACATGCAGATTCGATGATACAAATACAGAAACTTTGCAAAAAATGGTGTCGCAGACGGAAAGCAAGACTTTCTATTTCGATCCAAAGGTTATCGACTGGGACAGCTATTTTGTGGATACACATATCCCTGGGCTGGTTAAGCATGTCTTCTAATAAGTTCATATTTACCATTCTTATCTTATTGTATTACAACGAGTATATTGTGGACACTATTGATCCGTTTTCATTCGGCTACGTTTCTAAATTCGGTTCTAAAGCTGGAATGTTTTATTATTATTATTTTTTATTTTTTTTGGGGGGTTTTATTTATAATTTCAGCATTAATTTGCATCTCTGTAATGAAATTATATATTTGATACTCCTATAATATATACTTCCAACGCCTTGTGTTTTTATATATTACTTAATAATTCGTAGTATATAATATCGGAAACAATGATTCAATCTGTTGCTAAATAAATTTTCGTATAATTAAGATTTATCTTTCAGAGTTAATTGATCATACAAAAAATGTCCATGAAAAGCAGTCCAATTGTGTATGTTCTTGAATCTTGACCTTAGACTCTTTAGAGTCGAGAGAAATCCATACCACAAACGGGGAAACTAAAAAAATATATATATTTCTGGTAATGTATANGAAAAATAAGACATTTCCTGAAGTAGCATACAAATATTTCACAACCAAACCTTGGATCAACAAAGATGGGAAGGCCGTTGGGGTCAAGAACATTCAGATATTGAGTTCTATGAATAGTTTCCACAGATACATGACCATGCATTACTTGATTTCATTGAAGGTAACGATATAATTAATACGGTAGTTTTAGTTAGATCTATGAATAACCTTTATGATTCTCTGGTTAATTTATCACAGGGACTTGAAGTAGCAAACATGGTACTTTGCAAGTTGTTAGACAAGGAATTTAAGGAATTCCATAGAAAGATAGCGTTTGTATTTCGGCTTGTTGATCTCTACCAGCCTTACCTCTTTTTCAAGGGCATGTAAGTAACTTTTTCATTTTCCAGTTTGGTTCTATAATTATTAGTGTACATGTGTCTAATATGGTTTCAGAGTTAAACGATATTATACCATTTAACTGGAGTATGTATTAAATGCACATGCAGATTCGATGATACAAATACAGAAACTTTGCAAAAAATGGTGTCGCAGACGGAAAGCAAGACTTTCTATTTCGATCCAAAGGTTATCGACTGGGACAGCTATTTTGTGGATACACATATCCCTGGGCTGGTTAAGCATGTCTTCTAATAAGTTCATATTTACCATTCTTATCTTATTGTATTACAACGAGTATATTGTGGACACTATTGATCCGTTTTCATTCGGCTACGTTTCTAAATTCGGTTCTAAAGCTGGAATGTTTTATTATTATTATTTTTTATTTTTTTTGGGGGGTTTTATTTATAATTTCAGCATTAATTTGCATCTCTGTAATGAAATTATATATTTGATACTCCTATAATATATACTTCCAACGCCTTGTGTTTTTATATATTACTTAATAATTCGTAGTATATAATATCGGAAACAATGATTCAATCTGTTGCTAAATAAATTTTCGTATAATTAAGATTTATCTTTCAGAGTTAATTGATCATACAAAAAATGTCCATGAAAAGCAGTCCAATTGTGTATGTTCTTGAATCTTGACCTTAGACTCTTTAGAGTCGAGAGAAATCCATACCACAAACGGGGAAACTAAAAAAATATATATATTTCTGGTAATGTATATTCATTTCAAATTTTCAAGTGAGGGGCTATATATGACATAAAGCATTTTGAGAGGCTTGACTCTAATTAATATAGGGTACCTATATATGGTGGGCTTAACTATAACCTAATTCTAATCTTAGATGGTGAGAAGGCAACAAACGCTTTCATTATGTCGGAATCTAGATGACCCCTTTGTACCTTTCAAAGGACGAAAAATCATAAACCTCCCTCATTATAATTGACACCAAATTGACTTCTTTCAACTCAGCGTTTGCAAGCCGGTATCTTGATACCTTGTGGTTTTCACTACTCGATCCAGCACCAACATATAACCGTTGGCTATACAACTTGACACAATCAAGAATCTTCAATCGTCATGTTTATTTTGAGCACTACACTGCCTCATGTTATAGTTTTAGCTTTCATAATCAAATAAACTTTTTTTTTGTTGGACAAACATAATCAAATAAATATGTCACAAAAAAAAAAAAAATTACTGTATATCTTTTTTTAAAAATAAAATAATAATATAGTATTATGGAATCAATATTGACGAGTGACGACAGTAGGAGCAGAGAGAGAGAGAGAGAGGGTCTGATGCGTAACGCGAAGGATGCAATACTCCGCCTCAATCTCATCGCCTTCTTCTCTAGGGCATCAAACTCGATCGCGTCTCTCCTCCTTGTTCATCTTCACTCCCAAAACCCTAATCTTCACCACCAGTCCCACCAGATTCTCTGATTCCCCTTCTCCCCTTCTTGCCTCTCGCCGATCCCGCGATTTCATCAACGTACATTCAATTTCTATTGCTCTCTCTACTTGGTGTATGTATGCTTACAAAGCTTCAGTTTTTCAACTTTTTTTTCAATTGGGTTTTTTTTTTTTTTTTGCAACAGGGGAGGGATGATTTCGGAGACGATACGAGGAGCTGGAACCGGAAGATCAGACCGGAGTACGACGGGTTCGATGACGATTACGAAGAAGACGAAGAAGATGATCACGAGGAAGAAGATAGAAGCTTGGATCTTTTACTTAGATTTGTAGAGAATGTTTTCAGAAAGGTTTCCAAGAGAGCTAGGAAAGCTGTCAGATCAATCTTGCCTGTTTCCATCTCTACCAAGCTCGTTAGTCTTTTCTTCTCTCTTCCATTGCCATTGCCATTGCCATTGATGAGTGATGATCCTTTCAAACTGTTGATTTAAGATCTCGGATCACAGTGTTCTTACCAAGTTTTTTGGTTTCAATTTTAGGTTGGGTTTTCAGTGAATGGAGTACTTATTCTTGCATTTTTGTGGATCTTGAAGGCTTTCCTCGAGGTAATTTTACACTAAACCTCCGTTGAATTGTAGTATTATGAAGAAAGGTTCTTCATTGTTGTTAAAAGAATCGAACTTGGAACACCTCTCTTGTGTTATTTGGTTTTCTTGCCATGGTTTTTAGATGGTCTAGTTCTTCAGGGAGTTAACAAGGAGTGGCTTGTTTTGTTTCCCTTTGATTGTTATATCTTCGCTATCGGATTCACTGACCATGGCAGAGTTCTGTATCTACTATAAATTTGAGTAGACAGGGTTGTATCAAGCTTAGAACTTTGTTGATGAGTTGCCATGAATATAGTTTCATGGAGAATACAAAGTCATATTACGAATGTGTATCAATATAGAAAATGTTACTGAGCTCAAGTTAAGCACCGGGCTTTGTTTCATTCTACTCACACATAGCAAAATTGAATGGATCTTAATTCATTACTTCACTCACCCTTCTGTATTATCACACAAAGGCATGAGTGTCTATCCGTATGCATATAAGTATATACTTCACATGAGCTAATGTTGCGGCTCTCTTTATAAATATATATAGTGTCATCAGAGAGTTCATTGATCCTATTGTTGCTGCTCTCTGTTTTTGAATACTTGGGCTAATGTGCATATCTTTCAATGTATAGGCTACTTTGTGTCTTTGAAAGAGACAATGTGTTGTGTTACTTAACGTCTGTGGGGATTGGATTTTTATGTCATTTCTATGGTCGAACGCAGGTAGCTTGCACACTTGGAACTATTGTATTTACGAGCATTCTACTTATACGCGGACTTTGGGCTGGTGTAGCATACTTGCAGGAGAGCCGCAACAATAGGATCAATGAACTCTCTGATGACCCACGTGCATGGAACGGGGTGCAACCAGTTTCTTGATTAATTTGCTTTAGGCTTCCAGATATCAGAGTTCTGACTTTTGGGAGCCAGAAATTGGTTTAGGTTCTTCCCAAGTCAATAAAAGCACAGCTGAATTCAGAATCAGAAAGCAGTGTTACATTGGATGTTCATTGGCAATCTCTGATGATTTAGTGAGTGCAAAAGTGTAATATGTATTTGTAACAATCAAGTAACTAGTGGAATAAACCAAATATATATAGAATCATACCATTTACCTTTCCAGTTTCGTAAATCAAAATCAGTAAACTTCAATCAAAGCTTCTTTATTAAGATGCCATCACCAAAGCCGCGAAGCTTTGCAATCTTATCCTTGCATTTAGCTGACGGCAATCATAGGTCTGCCACAGTGATATTCTGCGAGAACAGCAGTTCAGTGTTGTTTTATCTCTTCTCCAATCCAGTTCGATACCACCGCACCAATCACATTGTCATCTACTTTTTTGAGTGAACGGGTTGCACTTGGCTTAAGTAAAGGTTCTCTATGTTCCGTCACCACTACAGTATGTTAAGTTGTTGAAACCTTCATGAAAGGCCTACGGCAACCTCTTATACTCCGCCTACAAAGGGGAGTTAGATTAAATATACGAAAATCTTTATGTTGTTTATTTGGTTTATGGTTGTATAATTAGGAAACAAACTTGTAAACATGTCCTACTGTACTCTACACATCTAGTCTATCTGTCTATGAATAATACGAACGACTCATGTAGACGTAGTTTTCAGTTGGTTTTATAACTTTATTGTTTCCTATTAAAAAATGAAACATGGAATTTATAAAATTTTCTTTTTCACCGTTGCTTTAAATAAAATATTTGGTTCAGATTCGGTTTGATTTGTATGCCAGGTCCTATAGACGAGTACTATATCTTTCCCTTTTATTGGATTTGTTGTTAGCTTTGTATAATACAGTATATTTTAATCTTAGTTATACGCCTTAATTAAGAGTCGATTATGGGCATAAAAGTCACTATTTGTATATATATCTTCTTAAAAATATTTGCTAACAGATGTGTTATTACTTATTGTTAAAGAATAATAACGATAGAGAGATCAGAGATGAGAAGTTTATAAGGCAGATGTTAAAAGCGGATATGTTCTAATGCACTTACAAATATTTTTCACCTAAAACAAAAAACCAACTTAACACCCACAAAAGGCTAAAAAGTCGACAATAATGCCAAAAGATTAGTGGGTGTATGAAATTCCACTAAGATGCATTTTGAAGTTTGATGTTCTTATGTACCTTTTATTCCTACTTAGTGGTACACATATGTACACAGAGACAACACAGCACAATGCATATTATAATAACTATATATTACTAGTATATAATATATACTTATTTATGTAACGAGTGGTGTATAAATTTTGTCGTCTGTTCAAAAGATCAAATTTTGATAGATATCTAAACTAAATAAAATCATTTTTTCAGTCAAAGAAATGTACTTGTCGTCGTCGACTCGTAAGAATTTACAGAAATATATGTCAAGCGTACTTAACATGTTTGCTCTTGTATTACTTGAATTTTAGACTTTTGGCAAAGCGTAACATGTACACCATTTTTTGGTGTTCACATCAACATGTAAATTAGATCTACTCTTGTGGATTTCACTATCATGATCGTAAAGAATATAGAATACAAATTTGTTTTTCCCTTTTATCGTTAAAAACAAAAGAAGTCGGAAATATATCCAAGAAACTGAACGTAACAACTCAACATAGACCTGTTTTTGTCTAGTTATGTTCAAAATCCTCATTTGTTACCAGTACTTCTTGTTTAGTTACTCCAACATTTCTGGCCGGTTGTTGTGATTCATAAGTTTTCATATACATCTTTGGAAGAATCCTTTTTATTACATGTATGAACATCAATCATATTTCACATACGTAGCACCACATTTGAATCCAAATCCATTAGGTGAAACAACAGTACTCTTCTAGCGAATAAGGATAATTAACTTCAATTGGATCGGATCATTTCCATGTGACGTTGCCCTTTATATTTTACAGCGAAGTTTTGTTTTTCTTCTCATCTTAACGTATACAAATATTCCATTCTCCAAAAATAGAGAAATAGAGTCAGCTCATATCGAAGTCAACTGTCAGGTGTAGAATAAAAGCATATGCATATCACTTTTTATGTAGTGATCAATCGCATATATATTTGACGACACATTATATTCTCGTAAACATGAACATATAGATAATAAGTCAACACGGTATTTGATTCTACAATTAGTTAATCGTCAGCACTTGATAAGTCTATGTCAGTGCATATATATCTTGAACATCAAGTATCGTATTCTATCTGCACCATATGCTGATGAAATTCTAGAATCATATGTTTTACTCAATTGGAATTTTTTTTTGCCTCATTTACTACTATACTCACAAATTGTCTTAAAATTAGGTCAAACAACGAACACAAAGTTGTGTGTTAGTAATTTGAATTAATTGTATCTTAGTAAGTTGAATAAAAAAAAAGGTGACTGGTTTTTTAGTGTTAGAACAAAATAATACATAGTAACACAATCATACACTAGAGTTATAGTGTTTACGCAAAATATATAATGATGATGTACTGAAAACTAGTCTTACTTGATGAATAAATTTTGTTGTTATATACTTGCATTACGAACATAAGTAATTATTTTCCAACTATTTCAAAAGTACATGATCAAACCGTACATTTAATAATAATTGTATATGATAGCTAAACTTCATTAGAAAATTTTAAAACGTGGAAAAAGGTTTACTACTCATGATTATAGTAAATAAATATTATGGTAGTTTGATATATATGTGTAATCTACCTCAAACGAAAGGAAGATTCTGACAGAAACAAGAGACTCTGCTGCCTAACAAAAGGAGCATATTCCCTTGCATGTTGTTCATCGTCATACTCATATATTCCAATGAAGTCAATTGCATTTATCATTAGTTTATTATATATGTTATAATCTATAATATAAGTTGGAAATCAGTAGATTAACCTCTAGCTTTTTGTCGTTTTTAATTGGATGTAATCTAAAGACCTGATCCACTAGAAAAGATCTTTAAGCTAATCTGTTAAGACATTTTGCAACATTTGCTTTTTCATTTTATAAAATATTATTGTTTTCGCTCAACTTTTATGTGCAACAATAAAGAAATCGACAGATACCAAAGTTTCTATAAAATAATTATAGTTGTGGGCACGTAAAACTACTATCAGATTTGCATGCGCGTGCGGACGAGCATAGATTAAGAAACAGACAAGCTTATCCAAATATCTAGCGTCGTCTTAGAAAATCAAAGAATACTAAAGCTCGTCAAATCGAAGACCATAGAACCCTAACAGGCAATAGCTTCCACCTCTAGGATTCTCTAGAGGCTGCTTAATTTACACACACATTAAATCGAAACTAACAAAAATTTGGTAAACATTGACAAAGAATTTAATTTACAAGTAGTTGGACGATCCACCAAAACGAGTACAATAAAAAAAAAAAAAAGATACGATACGAAGAGTTAGATTATTATTAATTACGGTTGAGTAGCTCTGAATTGTGAAACATTAACGTATAGATGCTGGAGGACGGCAGTTCATGAGCCATCGTAATGTTGACACTAATTATAAGCTGCCACGCAATATTGTAAAATCAACGAAAAGCTTCTAAAACTATTTCGCAGGAGTTAAACATTTGAAAGATCCAACAAATAGCAAGGATCAATCACATCAAACATCATGTTATGGCAGACACATAAATCGTCCATTTCAATTCTTTTGGACCATTAGGCTCGAATAGGAATTCACCACCTAGGTTGCATGGAAACGGAAATGGATACGCGAAAAGGAAACGTTTCGGAAACGGGAAACGATTTTTTTTTAAAAATTAAGTAATGGAAACGTGTAGGAAACATATATATATATATATGTCTATACAAATATATATATATATATATATATATATATATATAATAAGTCTCCAAACATAAAAACCATATTAAAAAAAATCTGAAACAACACAAATTCAAAACAGAAATATTAAATAGTTTAGTTAAAAGTAAAATTGTAAAAAAATAAACGTTCAAAATCAATTTTTTAACCAGCATCGCCATATATTTAGGGATTTTAGCTTTTAAGCTACTAATTATATTATTTTGTTTTTCATTATATGTATCATGAATACTTATATTTTCAAATTATTTATTTATTAAATTTTGAAATTATAAAAAAGAGTTTTTGTTGCGTTTCCAAAACGGAAACGAAATTTCCATCGTATTTCCAAATAGAGATTTTTAGAAATCGTGTTTCTGTGACTTGTTTCCGAGTTTCCACAAGTTTCCATGTAACATAGCTCACCACCACAAAAGATTTGGTGACGTAGGTATATAGGCAAATTAAGAGATATTGATTAAATTGCCTACCCAATCATCGTAGTATATAGAGTTTCAACTTTTCGAAAGCCAAACGTGCTTTAACCAAATCTTGTTTCATTAAAAAATATGTTACGAAAAAAAGAACATTGGCAATTATTAAAAAAACCCAAATACGATTATATCCAGTGTAACACATACGGTATGAAAAGCACATACACTGTACAATGTATTAAATGTTAGACTACGTGTAATTCATTAAAAAGAGAAAAAAACATATAAAAAAGAGTTAAATACGTGGAAACTCTTAAACAGCTTTAAGGAAAATAATAAATCTGAAAAGAAAAAGGGAAAAAAAAAAGCAAATCTTTGGGGGAACGAGAGAGAGACCATTTTCACTAAATAAAAAACATATCTTTTTCTGCAAATACTCTCATCTCTCTCTCTATAAATATTTGATCTTCAGACCAATCTCTCTCCCTCAACATCCTCCTCATCTCATTCCTCTCTCTCTGATTTCTTCGCCCTGTATTGATTTTGACAGATACGTTTAGTGTTCAAAAGTTTTCATCTTTTGTTTTGTTTCTCTCTCGCTCTCTCGTTCTCGAGACAAAAACACTCTCTCTAATAGGGGAAGTGCCTAAATTCAAACCACTTGCGTGTAAGAGGATAAAGAATCTGAGAGGGATCTTTAAAGATTCTACCTTTGCCCTCTTCTCTCTCTCTCTCTTTTTTTTTTTAATACCGCTTCCATTCATGTTTGCTTCCTGCGAGATCGAAACTGCCCGATTGAGCCGTAATTTGGGGATTACCTGCAATTTAGGGTTCGCCTGCGGTGGATTTGAAGACTTTGGTATGAGATTCGAAGGGGAAAACATGGTTCCAACCAAAGCTGAAGAGGAAGAAGACGACGGCGGCAGAGAAGTGGCTGTCACCGAAGCGTCGCCGTTTCAGTTTCACCAGCCGTTGCTGCAGCAGCAGAAACTCGTTGTTGGGTATGCTCTCACTCCCAAGAAGAAGAAGAGTTTCTTGCAGCCCAAGCTTGAAGTTCTTGCTAGGTAACGAAATGCGAACCCCAAATTTGCTCATTTGATTGTCAAGTTTTGATTTTTACACTACAAAGTTTCCAAATTTGTTGAACAATCTTGTGACTGTGTCCTTTTTTTTTTAAATTGATTGTTCCACTACTTTACCTGAGAAGACTGTTCCTTTGTTGGCGTTTAGAGAGAGCCGACAAGTTCTTTTCTACCTTTAAAAAGATATTTAGGACTTTGACATTTTCTTCTAGATTTGGTTCTTGTTTCCTTACTCTTGTTTTGGTTCTTATTATTGGTTTTCCTGATTCTGTTGCGGAGGACCATTGCCACTTGCCACTGTCTTGTCATCTGCCATGTTTTTGTCCTTAATCGACTCCTTTTGCTTATACTTACACTAGTATACTAATGTACTTGTGGCATCAGGAATCTTTTTATAACTTCCTTAGTTTCTGTGGGAATATTCCTTGTTAAATCCATTTAGATTAGTCTCAGTCTCTATTGAGGTTTGACTTTGGCTTAAAAATATAAAAAAATACACTTGATGTTTTGCTTTTTTCTGCGGCTTTGAAATCTTCTTCAGTCACATGGGTGTTTTTGGCTAAAACGATCACTGGTTCAACATAAATTATCATGTTCTAGAATGTCTCAAATTGGTCAAAGAGAACTTTTCTTAATTGGTTTTTGTTCAGTTTGGTCTCTGCTTTGTTGCTTTCTAATCAACCTATAGCTTTCATTCTTTTTCTTCCTCCAGTATCGTTTTGAACAAAATGCTAACACTACTACATTTTGTGTGTCTGTCTATTTTAGGAGAAAAGGCATTTTCTTTGTCCCCATCGATTTGAACCGCCCTCTTTCTGAACAAGGGCCATTTGATGTCGTTTTGCATAAGGTTCGTGAAAGAATGCTCCGAGCTTGTATCTGTGTGTTTCTACTGGAATTCTAATGAACTATATGATTATTCTCCTGCAGTTGCTGGGAAAAGAGTGGCAAGAAGTTATTGAGGTTCGAAAAACTGTCTGCCTTTCTTTAAATTTTATTGGTTTGAGAATGTAAATGTGTGTTCAACTTAAATAGGATTAGTATTCGACTGTTAAGCTAGATCAGTTTGTGGACATTATCCTTTCAGCAGGAGTATATTGTCATCGAATCATGTTCGACAATCTCATGTTTGTATCGCGTGTTTGTAGGATTACCAGCAAAACCACCCAGAAGTGACTGTGCTTGACCCACCAGGTTCAATACAGCGTATATATAATCGACAATCGATGCTTCAGGGTATGGCAGATTTGCATCTGTCAGATTGCAGTGGTAACAACCCTCCTCAATAAGTTATCTTCACACTGAAATTTTCAAAATATTTCTTAAGTTTCTATATAAGTGATTTTTTATCTGGTAAATCTATGTAGGCAGCATTTTTGTTCCGAAGCAAATGGTTGTCTTGAAAGATTCAGCAGCTAGTGCTGACAAAGTTGTGGAAGCTGGTCTTAAATTTCCACTAGGTAAAAACTGAACATATTATCTTAACATTAATTCTTCTTATATTTAGATGATGATGATGATGACCAGGGGCTGACATTGGTTCAAACTTATTTATTGTCAACTTTTTCCGCAGTTGCAAAGCCGCTCTGGATTGATGGAACTGCGAAGTCACATCAATTGTACTTAGCTTATGACAGGCGCTCACTTGCAGAACTTGACCCGCCTTTAGTCCTTCAAGAGTTTGTAAATCATGGTATTGGGTTTTAACTTCACTAAGCAATTTTCCCCATGTATAGATCTTCAAAATACTCAATGCATCTTTCTTTGGTGCATGAAGGTGGAGTTATGTTCAAGGTTTTTGTGGTGGGTGATATTATAAAAGTCATGAGACGGTTTTCTCTACCAAATGTGAGTAATTGTGAAAAAGCCAAAGTTGATGGCGTCTTCCAATTCCCAAGAGTTTCATCTGCTTCTGCTTCAGCGGATAACGCTGACTTGGACCCTCGTGTTGCTGAACTCCCTCCAAAGCCTTTCCTCGAGGCCCTTGTAAAAGAGCTAAGAAGCTTACTGGTATAAAATTTTCGCTGCTTTTCTCCACTTTTTCCCTTGCAAGTCCGGTTTTTCAAATATAGTTTTTTTTCTTTGATAGGGACTTCGTCTCTTCAACATAGACATGATCAGGGAACATGGGAGCAAAAACACGTTTTACGTTATTGACATCAACTATTTTCCAGGCAAGTTTTTGGGTAGTTTTTTAAATATGATCTTCTCAGAGGAGCAGAGAAATGAAGGTTTAATACTGTTTGAAATGCATTTGCAGGTTACGGAAAGATGCCAGATTACGAGACTGTATTTGTAGATTTCTTCCAAAATCTGGCGCAAGCAAAACATAAGAAGCGACAACATTGTAAATGATGAAGATGGGAGGCAGTGTTAGATGATGTTCTAAGGAGCGACAAATAAGAAAAATGTCTAATTATGGATTTGTACAGAACTAGCTCTCCCTTTTGGAAGCTGTATTATCAGATAACAAGTTTTGGTTACTGATACTTATGACTTATATATGAGTTTTAACTTTTAAATAAAAAAGCCTTCACAACGCAGTTGAGTTGACCACAAAAACAAAACTGAGTTATCTCAACTGAGACCATTCCGGTTAGTTATAAACCGAACCAATTTTAGCTGGTTCAATCAAAATTGATTTCTTCGTCTCTAAAACGCAATCCCTTAAACCTTATTCCTCACTTGAGCTAAAATCTCGTCCCAACAATGTCTCTGCTCCTGCGAACTTTGCCTCTTCGACCTGCTCGTTTCCTCTCCGCCACCGCCGTATCCGCATCAAACGCCGCCGTTTTATTCTTCGTACCCAAACGGAGAAACCCACTTCCCGGAACCCGAAGAACCTTCTCCAATTCTACTGTTGCGGCTACCTCCGGCGATGTCGTAGTGAAGCCGGTTCCATCTCCTCCGTCGGTTCTCCGGTGGGTATCTCGCACAGGGCTATGCGGCGAATTATCAGTCGAAGATGTTGGTAAAAGGGTCCGCCTTTGCGGATGGGTCGCACTTCACAGAGTCCATGGAGGTCTCACTTTCCTTAATCTTAGAGATCATACCGGCATTGTCCAGGTTTGAGATTTCACCTTTTCTTACCTAATGTTTTACGTTATAGCTGTAAAGTGTTAAGTAACAATAGATTGATTGGTTGTTTCTTTCTATCCGAATCTCTTAACTGGAGTATTGCTAATTCAAGGTTTGACTTGTTATTTTAGCTCTGATGGTTGCAATGGGGCAAAACGATTATCTTTGATTAAACTCGTTGAATTCGTTTGTGCAACGCAAAGGTGTATAATTGGGGACTGTATGCTTCGATTACGATTGAAAGTTTATAATTTTAGGTAACGACAGTTCCGGATGAGTTTCCTGAGGCACATGGCTTGATCAATGACATGAGGCTTGAGTACGTCGTTTTGGTGGAAGGTACTGTTCGAAGCAGGCCAAATGAGGCCATCAACAAGAAAATGAAAACAGGATTCATTGAGGTATGACTTCCCTTCTCACTTAACTCAGCTGCGTTTTATATATATCCTATATGTTTTGGTTCTCTCGAAAGTTGATGCGGGTAGTATGTTGCACTAGGTAGTTGCAGAGCATGTTGAAATATTGAATCCTGTGAGGGCAAAGCTTCCCTTTCTAGTTACTACTTCAGACGAGACAAAAGATTCAGTGAAAGAAGAAATCCGCTTAAGGTGAAACATTAGCTGTATGTTCTATCATATTGAATCTCGAAATGCTTACTAATACTTGGGCTTTTGGTTTTATGATGTTAGATTTCGGTGCCTTGATCTACGCCGTCAGCAAATGAAGAATAATATAGTTCTTCGCCATAACGTGGTGAAGCTAATTAGAAGATATCTAGAAGACAGACATGGGTTCATTGAGGTATTTCCTTCTCTATTTGAAAAAGCCTCTGTATTTATTTTTGCTATGTTTTCAGTTTTTGGGAGTTAACTTGATTTTTCCATCTTGATTTGTTTGTTTGTACCAGATTGAAACTCCAATACTCTCGAGATCTACTCCAGAAGGCGCGCGAGATTATCTGGTTCCCTCTAGAATTCAGGTGCCTTTATTTCGATTTACCCTGGTTCTGTCAGAGGATTAAGTTTCCCTTAAGTATAAGCTTATATCATAGTTTATTGGTCTGATTCTTTCAAATCTCTCTATCGAAGTCAGGAACATTCTATGCTTTGCCTCAAAGTCCTCAGCTCTTCAAACAGATGTTAATGGTCTCTGGTTTTGACAAATATTACCAGATAGCAAGGTATGTATATGATCTTTTGGCACTTGAGATTGGTCCAACATAAGCCTCACTAACATAAGTGACTCATCACCTTCATGTACCACCAAAAGCAGGACTCTTAAGCAAATGATTTCTCTCTCATGCGTTTTGTTTCTTATTATCAGATGTTTTAGAGATGAAGATTTAAGAGCTGACAGGCAGCCTGAATTCACTCAGCTTGATATGGAAATGGCTTTCATGCCTATGGAGGACATGCTGAAGCTGAATGAAGATCTTATCCGTAAGGTTGGGATACTATTGAGTTTTTTTGTTACTTCGTATCTTCTATGATAGTGAATTTTGTGAGGAAATTTGTGTGCGAAGTTGTTGCTTCATGATGTGTTTCTGTTAATCCTATATGTTCTGAGATTCCGAAGCTCGTTTTCTTTGTAGATCTCTTCACGTCAATTTAGTTTGATGTTCTTTCAGCATTTTTAACTGTTTGACCTTCTTGTGCAGGTCTTTTCAGAGATCAAAGGTATCCAGCTACCTGATCCATTCCCAAGGCTGACATATGCTGATGCAATGGATCGATATGGCTCAGATAGACCAGATACACGATTTGATCTTGAGTTGAAAGACGTAATAATTGCATAAGCTAGTTATTTTAATTTACCAGGAAGTGGGATTTAGAGTTGTTTCCCAATTGTACAGAAACTTACAATTCAATTTTGAAGTTTAAATCCCTAAATTCTGAAATGCAGGTGTCAAACGTTTTCACAGAATCGTCCTTCAGGGTTTTTACGGAGGCCCTTGAAAGTGGTGGAATCATTAAGGTATTATGTGTGCCTTTGGGTGCTAAAAAGTATTCCAACTCAGCTCTCAAAAAAGGAGATATTTACAATGAAGCCATAAAATCCGGAGCAAAGGGTCTGCCTTTCTTGAAGGTCTTGGATAATGGTAAATAAATAAATCATGTTTACTTCTTTCTCTTGGACTTGTATGTTTCTAAGGATAGACATATAACTATACTTTGTACATTTGGTCTGAAGGTCTAATCTTATGATGCAGGCGAGGTCGAGGGAATTGCAGCATTAGTTTCTAGTTTAGACTTGCAGGGTAAAACAAACTTTGTGAAACAATGTGGAGCAGCACCTGGTGATCTTATATTATTTGGAGTGGGTTCTGTTACTTCGGTTAATAAAACCCTAGATAGGTTAAGACTCTTTGTAGCCCATGACATGGATTTGATTGACCATGTAAGTTTCTCCATTGGTCAATCACTTTTTCGTTCCACTTGATAACAGTTCATCAGATTTATGCCAGTTCTTGTATATTATACAGTTCAAGCACTCAATTCTGTGGGTGACAGATTTTCCAATGTTCGAGTGGAATGAGCCAGAGCAGAGGCTTGAGGTCTGCTGTTTCATAATTTGATTTCTTGCCTGAGATGAGATTTATGTCCAATATATTGTGTGCTAATATGAAAAGACCTTCCTCTTCAGGCATTACATCATCCATTCACAGCTCCTAAGCCTGAAGATATGGATGACTTGCCTTCTGCACGAGCTCTCGCTTATGACATGGTCTATAATGGGGTTGAGGTAAACCAGAAAGCTTGACCATTTTTTTCTCTCTGGAACAATCCCTTGGGAGTTTTTTTGAGACGCTCTATTATTTATACCAGATTGGTGGAGGAAGTTTGAGGATATATAAGCGGGACGTTCAAGAAAAGGTTTTGGAGATCATTGGCATCTCACCTGAAGAGGTGATAATCATTTTCTTTTAATTTGGGAACTATCCATTATAAATGGATTACTCATGTTATTCGGGAGCGCCTTATCTATCATGTTTTCTTCTGCAAACAGGCCGAAGCAAAGTTTGGCTACCTTTTGGAGGCTCTTGACATGGGTGCTCCTCCTCATGGTATGTAATTATCTCTTAAGGTCAATTATCTCTGAAGAAAACATTACATGATCTCGACGTCCATGTTTTAAAGTCTAGATTGTTTGACCTGTCATTTGTTGTGTGCGGATGAGCCGTTTAGGATCTTTAAGATATGGGACTTAAAAACTTTTTTGACAATTTGTCGATAACTTGGTATCTTGTGATGATGATGCTGCTGAACAAGATTAGTTAAGCATGGTTAATGAAACATTAGAATTGATATGAACTTGCAGGGGGAATTGCTTATGGACTAGATAGAATGGTGATGATGCTGGGAGGTGCGAGTTCCATAAGAGATGTAATAGCCTTCCCAAAGACAACCACGGCGCAATGTGCCTTGACGAGGACTCCCTCGGAAGTCGATCCAAAGCAGCTCCAAGAGCTTTCCATCCGCACCAAATAGCTCTCAACACAAACATAATTGTTGTATC
>NC_025694.1:3154934-3167743 GCF_000633955.1 Camelina sativa
GATGCTGCTGAACAAGATTAGTTAAGCATGGTTAATGAAACATTAGAATTGATATGAACTTGCAGGGGGAATTGCTTATGGACTAGATAGAATGGTGATGATGCTGGGAGGTGCGAGTTCCATAAGAGATGTAATAGCCTTCCCAAAGACAACCACGGCGCAATGTGCCTTGACGAGGACTCCCTCGGAAGTCGATCCAAAGCAGCTCCAAGAGCTTTCCATCCGCACCAAATAGCTCTCAACACAAACATAATTGTTGTATCGCATCTTAGGTGCTTTGAGAAGATTAACTAGAGTGATTATGATGGCATGTCTCTTGCCAACGTTCTTGTCCATCTTTTACTCTTTAACATTATTGTTATTGGAGGTCAAAAAAAAAAACATGATTGTTATTGATTTCAAATAAATTTGTTATCAATGTCACCTTTAGAAACAATATATGCAAGTTGCAAGTTGACATAAATAAAGGTGTTATAAAGCGAAAGTTGAGAATAACCATTTTTAGAGTTTATAACTCCAAATATTCTGAGTTTCTGCAGCTTAAATTACAGACTTGGTCGGTCACAGGGCACTTAACTGACAAAGTATTGAGCTCTTCTTCTACTGCTAATGTTAAAGTCAGGTTTCCTGAAGAGCAGAGAAAGCAATCCGTAACCAAAGTTCCAAATGAATATACAGTTTTGTGAAACTAAGTAACAGACACAGACTGATGTTTTGAGCTTTTACAATGGCATAGCTGCAAAAGCATGAAAAACATTCACATTAATTTATCAGTTTTTCCATTAGAGCTTCTTTCACTCTGTTCCGATTGCTTCCTCTTCGTCTTCTTCATTCCCTTCTATTCTTATATCTGGCAGAGTTTGTGGATCAGTGAGTGCATCCATCTCTTCTTGAGAAATTGACGTTTCTGAAGTATTATCTGCTTCCTCCGTTAGCTCTGTAGAGAAAACGTTTGAACTTTCCTTTTCAGCTGATTCATCATCACCCTCAAACCTTGAATTCTCCTTCACCTCGGTCATGTTTGAGCCTGATATGTTTTCAATCAGCAAAGACTCTGAAGTTGAGTTCCTGGACTCATCTTGAAGGGAATCTTTGTTGGTAATGTTTGCAGAAACAGTGATGTTGGGATCAAATTCATTACTGATTTGCTCAAGTTCCAAGACAGGCTGTGGTTCAGAGAATCCTGCAGGCGGTGCACTTTTCTCTTGACTTCGATCTCGCATGATTTTTGCTTCGTTCTGCAAAAAGCCTGTAGCTTCAAGAATTGCTTCTGTCGAATTGGAATTAACTGTTTCACCTTGTAGTTCAGTTACCGCGCTTTTTGCTTCAGAACTGGATGGCTCACTGTCACTATCTTTCACTTCTGTGGTTGTTTTGTTCACAACATCTGCTGCTTCTCCTAGCTTCAAGACAGGTTGCTTCTGGATCTCAACCTCGCTTGTAGTGCTATTGGAATTATTCTCCTGAGCTGTTTCATTAGAACTTTCTTTCAATTTCTCAGTGTTCAGTATCCGAGACTCATGGGACACAGCACTGGAAGCATCATCAGCCTTGTAATGCTCCTCGCGTGCCTCATCAACGGTCATATCAATCTCATCTGCATGAGTAGTATCTTTCTCTTTCTCATCGCTTTCACTCGTTCCACTCTCTTTCTCTTCTTCAAGTGTTTCATCATCCTTATCAGTATCTCCAACGGTTTTACTTTGGTCTTGTTCATCAATCTCATCTTCCTCATGTTTGTTTTCTTCCTCATCCTCCTCAGCTACTTCCTCTCCTTGCTTATTCTTATCTTCTTCATCCTCCTCAACTACTTCTTCTTCTTCTTCTTTCTCATCCTCTACTTTACTCTTCTTCTCTTCTCCTCCATGGCTAATCTCATCTTCATCCTCATCCTCTTTCTCACGCTTCTCCTTCTTGATATGATAACCGGGAAGAAGATCTTTTCTCCCAAGCTTCACCACTCCGTCTTCAACCTCTGACAACAACACAGTCGATTTCTCGCCATCTTTCTCATAAAACTCCTTCTTATCATGAGAATACTTCACTTGATAGATTAACCAAATGCAAACCCCAAGCAGAACACAAATCTGCAAAACATGCTTCCCTTTAATACCTTTGCTTCCTCTTTGGCTTCTGCTTGATGCTTTCTTCATCTTCAACTGCTATACAAAAAAACCATAACTCAAATCTTTAACCTTTGACACACAATAAAGAACCAGCTTTTATAGAATAAGACAAATCAATAACCTAAAAGACCAAATTTTTGGAGTTCATTAAAACCAAAAAGAACAATAAAAAGATGTGACATGCAAAAGGGAAAAAAAAAATATCAAATTAATTACAAGTAAAGGGGTGAACAAAGTAAAACCAAAGTACACAGATTGAAATCCTAAATCAGCAAACAGAGACTCATAACCTTAAAATCCCCAAATCTTGTAGACAAATTCAACGAAGAAAACAAGTAGTAGTAGAAGAATGGGACATGGCAAAAAAAAAAAGAAAGAGGACACACCCATGACAACTTCGATTTAAACAGCTAAAAGGAGTCAAATCAAGAAACTAATTCTTGAAAATAGCTGAGTTTTTCAGCCAAAATCAAGAACAAAAAAAAATATAGATGAGCTACAATAGAGACAAGAATCAGATTCGGAGACAACTACAAAAAAGTTGGAGTTTTGTGAAGAAGAAGAGAGTACCTTGAGAGTTTGAGAGAGAGTTATCTAAGAGAAGAAGACAGAGAAGCTTTCGAGTTTGGAGTTTATAGTTAAGGCAAAACAAAGAAAAAAAGAGAAAAAAAAAAACTTTGAATAAGGAAAGAGTGTGAAGGACAGAGGTAAGGCCCAGACAACGCAAAGATGGTGAACCGATGACTATTGTCTACTCCATTATTTTTTTTTTCAATTATTTTTTTCCGAGAATAATTCTCTATTAATTTTCAATTATTGATAATTTTTTTTATATGGAAAATTACTGGCGATTATTAAATGAATCGTCAAATATAGTTCAATTTCAGAACTTATAAAATCATGAAAATGAGAAAAGAAAAATATATAAAATAAATAATTCTAATCAATTTGTTAGAAAAATGAAATAAACTCTTATGTTAGTTTATGGTTGAAACAACAACACCTCCTATATCTTGAAGAAAAAATAAATAACAAGGAATTTAGAACTTTTTTTTAGGTAACCTAATGTGTATGAGTCATTCTTGAAGTGGTCAAAGTGGACTAGAGAAGGCGACAAGACCATAAGATATATATAGAATTGTTGATGGCTAGCAATTACACATTTGAATATTTGATATATAATCTGATGTGAACTCTTTCTACTTCTCTGTCAACATGCTCTTTTTTTTTTTTATCAGCAGGTCTCTCTTATTTCTTGTTCCAACGAGACCAAGTAACTCAGACTTGGTAATTCTTCGACTATTGATAAATCTATCCCTCTTATATTATCCACAGCTACAAGTTTTCCATATAATTTCATAAAAATGACCTTCTCTATAGAAAGAATTATTATGAAGATTTTGGATATTGATGGCGGTTTTGTATATCAGGACATGGAATGATAGTACATTTCAAAGATGGAGCTAGAAGAGAGGGCGAAGAATCTTGAAGCACTTGTTTGACTTGGTCTACTTGTTCAAGTTAAGCAGCAAAAGTACTCAGTGACTCGGCGGTCCTACTTTCTAATGAGTTTACAACATTCAGTTTGATTTTGAGATAAAAGAGACGCTTAACTTTTTTGTTTTTTTTGGTATCAATGTTAAGTAAGAGGCGCTTAACTTTTTAACTCACTTCCTAGTTCCTATTGTTTTTTTTTTTTTTTTTTTTTTTTTTTTTTTGTTTGGCTGCAACTTCATTTTGCACAGATTTGTGATATCACGCATCGGTATAGAGTTCGTGTAAGTGGGCCAGTGGGGGAGGTTACGTTCAGATGATTAATGTTTTTTATGTAGTAATAATAAGATGAATTTAAATATATCGCTATATATGCTATTATATAGTATGTAAGTAATGTAACATTCAGCCTAAATAACAAATATACATTGAGTAAGGGAACGACATTAACTTATAACAAAGATACATATCTAAATCGAAATACATAGCTATCATAATGTAAAATTTCTATTTTTTTTTTTACCGCACATAAAGTAAAATAACTAATGGGACAATGAAACCGACGTACATTGTTAATTATTTAGATATGTATATTTTCCAAATCTAAATACACACTAGCATAATGTAAAATTTCTTTTTAAAAAAACCATATATATATATATATTGTATGCTTATAGAATTAAGATATTTACAAGAAAGATTTTAGAGGATAAGAAGCAGAGGAAAACTGACAATGATGAAGATGTTGAGGTGGTTGTGTTTTTCCCCACGGAAGATCCGAATAGCAGATTCGAATACTCTGTCCCATCACGAGCAAGGCGTGGACTTAGACGACATCTACAATAACATGGCGTGGGTTAGTTGTCCTGTGCAATTTCATTGTTGTAGTGTTAGGGCAGATCATGAGAGTTCTTTGTCGGGTTATTTAGCCAAGATTACAGCCCTGTTAGCGGACGATGCGGTTAATAGGGTTGCTCTGTGGGGCTTAGAAGGTTGTGGTAAAACGGTAATTGCAAAGACTTTGAACAACAACATTAAGAGTCGAACTTGTGATCTACGGTTTGATTTAGTGATTTGGGTTCCATGTTATAAAGAGATTAACATTACAAGGCAATTACACCAAATCGCTAGAAGGTTGGCCCTCAACAACTCTGTAATTATACAATTTTTAACGCCATACTTTTATAGAAAAGAAGTATGTAATCTCATGTACTGAATTTTCAAAATAATCAAAAAATAATTAATACAAACATCTTTACACACAATCATCAATTGAATTTGAAATCAATATGGTTTAGCTCCAATAAAATTGCCTGCAGGGTCATAGTTACACACAACAATACTTGCACCATTATCACACTTAGCCTTACCACAACCGAGCCGAGCTGAGCCACGCCACACGACCTGCGTGTAGTGTCCACAAGCCGGACCGTGGCACGAGTTTGAATAAAAATCATAATACGACTTCTCATCCACCCACATCGCAACCGCCTGAGCTGCCGACATGTCTCCACCGCCATATGCAAGATTCTCACCATATGGTCCAGAGGAATGTTCAAGACTGCAGGAACCGGCGGCTAGTTGGTTTGCGTAGTCCTGTGCCACAGTGGCTATACCAAAGTCCCATCTTAGGGGCTTCACTCTGACCGCGGCTCGGGCTGCGTTATGGGGTCTGAGGTAGCTGTCCGGAGACTCATGTGACTGCGGATACTGAGAGTATTGTGCAAAGGAAACATCGATTTGTGTAATGTAATTAATGAGAAGTAGGAGAACCAAGGTCTCAAGAGCAACCTTCTGAAACATTTTAATGATATTTATTTCGTCTTCAAAGATTCATGGAACAAATTAAAGTTAGTGTAAGATGAATGTTTGTTTTCGATGGCTACTTATAGAAAGTTTAAAATGTTTATATATAATATACACAAATTATAGTTAAATGGCCTAGTTGGTGTCACGTTTTGAAGTAAATCTGGTTAGACACTATATTTAAAAGACTAAAGGCTTCTAAACATTAATGTGAAGTGATGTACGCACGTTATTAGGGCTGTGTAGGGTGTGCGAAAAAAAAAGGTGGCATGCTTGTAGAGCTGATAGTGATGAATTGAGTATCTCGGTCGGCTAAGGGTGGTGGAATAATATCTTTAAAATTATTGGTTTCGGCTATGGATCAGATATAATTTTTTAAAAATGTGACTTGTATTTTTTGGTTCAGTCGATCAATAAAGAAACGTACTGCAACTTAGCAATTCATCGCTTAAAGTCTCGGATAGCTATGAAAGAATAATATATTTTTGGTTCAATCGTTTCTAGAGACTATTTAGATATAAGGTACCGGCGCTGATCCGTAGACCTCCAAAATAAAGCAAATACTCATTCATGGTGAGGGAAAAATTTTCATGATAGACCAAACTTGGATAACTCAGTTGGTAAAGATTCTTTAGCAAAGTCTAGAGGTCACCCGAAGAACGGCGCTTGGGAGAGGACCATAGAAAATGCTCTGATCTCTGATTGGAAAGGATGTACGGGCTCAGGCCCCGGAAACTTTAGTAATTCAAAAAAAAAATCATGATAGATAAAAAAAAATTACAGAAAAAAGTACAAACAAAAATTACAAAAAGTTGATAAAAAAAATTCATGATATGTATCAAATCCCTGAAAAGATCATTTTTCGTCTCCATGACGTATATATATATATATATGTTAACTCTAATATAAAAACTCTATATATTTCATAGTATATCCTAAAAGATGGGCTTTCAGATTCGGAATTCCAATTGGTTTAAAAGGTTAATTGACAATTTGTTGATGTAGCAAAAGTATCCAAATTAACCAAAATTATGGTTGGTGTAAAATCATTTTCAACAAAATCAGCTAACTGATTAAAAACCCTTGGCATGCATATTCTCTTATATTCAATCACAAATGTGTTAATTAACCGTTAATTAGTACAGTAGTCAACTTCTAGTGGGCAGCCTCCTTGCCCAAGCAGCCGGATGACCTAAGCGGTTTCAGGCGATGTCGATGTGAAAATATAATAATATTATTATTATTATAGCAAATTAAAGTCTCGCCGTGTAGTTAATGTTGTTTACAGATCACATAATTCCTCTATAGCTAATTGTCTTCCGAATACAAAGTCACCATTTGGAATACTATCCAATAATTCATATAATCATATCGAAGAAACTAAAACTTTAAGGGGTGCAAAACAAAAACAGACAAAATATATTTTGCTAACAATGAATCTCTGTTTTTCGGAGAAATTAAACGAATCGGCTTCGAGTTCGACCTTTTATTTGCATCGATACGTGGAGAAACTCACGTATACGTAACCCAAAAAGAAATTACGAATAACTGTTATCCGTAATCTTTCAATCAAAACATGCATAACTGATGTTCCTTAGTGGAACATATGGCTTCATATATATATAGAGAGTGATCTGAAATCTGTTTCCAATTTCCACACTCTTTTTTTTTTTTTTGTGCATGAGCATGTACATAATAAATATAAACATTCTTAGGTTAAGCTTTTTTGTAAATCCAAACGCGAAAACTCACATTCGTTTGAAAAGAAAAAAGACGGATGTGTCTCTCTAATCATTGGAGCGTAATGAAAATGTAAGGGGTTCGATTTTTTAATTAAATAACATATTAGGTGCTTTTCTGATCGTGTTTGTGTTTTTTACGTAGTACATCTAATATAAATTTAATTATGTGTGCGCGTATACATAGAAAAGGAGAGGAGATTTTCATTTAGCAAACAAAGCAAGTGCAAACAGTAGCATTGCATTTTTTTATTCCACGTATATACATATATAATATATGGTACAAAGAGGACCAGACCGGACAATTACCAATCTTTATTAGTTGCATGATAGATGATTGGTATAACTGAACTATACAAACATACATGAAAGTAAAGACATAGATTCATAAGCGCATTTGAATGGAGTTTTATTTTAGTAAGGCCACTCGCCAACCCAGTTACCAGGAGGATCGTAGTTACAAGTGATGAAGGTTTGACCATTCTTGCATCTTACTTTTGCACATCCCAACTTCTCTGTGTTTCTCCACACAACTTGAGTATAGTGGCCACACTGTTTGTCCCAAGCACATGTATTGGAATTTTAATCGTAGTCAAATTGTTCGCCCACCCACATGTCAACCGCTTCAACGCCTGTCATGCCACCGCTGCTCCAAGCGATGTTCTCTCCATAGGCTCCGCTCGAGTGTTCCATAGCGCAGTCACCTTTACGTTGGTTCGCATAGTTACGGGCATAAGCAGCCACTTTCTCGTCCCATCTTAAGGGACCCACCCCAACCTCGGCTCGTGCTCGGTTGTGAGCTGCCAAAAAGTCTCGAGGACTGTCTTGGGCTTTTAGATGAACGATGAGAACAAGGAAAAAGGTTAGAGCCAAGAATATGTTTTGAGATGTGTTAAAGATTTCCATCTTTTTCGTTTTTGACGTTTGAGTTTATTAGTTTTTGTGGGTTTTACAAGTGAGGATTGAATACATTATATAGTAGTTTTGTATCGAAATACTTGTTGAACGTTTATATTTTAGAAACAATCACTTGTAATTTTTTATAATATTTATGTAAGACGAAAATTCAAAATGATTTACAGATTAATAGTTAGAAATGTATATATGCGTCTTCGGTCTAATATTATAGTAGGCCAATTGATTCTTTCGTAGCTACAGCCATAGTAATTGACGTGATTAGTGAAATTCTAATATGAGCGTGTGGTTCTGCATTCTCATATGGGTGGTTGAGTACCACTATTGGTTATGTATGATTAGTATAACATATACAGTACGTTGTATATATTTGTCGATTGAACTATATATTGCCATGTTCGTGTTTGTCATGGATTGGATCATCCATACATACATACAGTTATAAATTTGATATGTCCATTCTTGTGGAATGTGGATGGTAAATTTTTATGTTTAAGATGTTGGTGAGATGTAACGTTTTAACAATGAAATAACTGACTATTAAGAAGATGTGGATATAAGGCGAGACTATTAAACAAGGAAGGATGATAAAAAAAATTCGAGGATAAACGTAAAAACGATATCATAGTGTATGTTGATAATTCGGTTATTAATTAATACTAATACTTTAGAGATATATATATATGAGAAAATGTTCCATAAAATGCATATAATATATATATATATATATATATATATATATAGTTGTTGGAGTTTCACATCACTGACATTTAATTTGTGCATGTCTTCTGACGTAGGATAGCTAAATAATACAAATATTAATATGCAGCCATCACGATATTATATAGTTTGTCACATGATGGTTATTCATTAGCTTATTTTCTTCTTTTTTTTTTTTTAGCTTATTTTCTATTTGCAAGTATGGCCATTTATTATCAACGATATGTACTAATTGATTTTATAATTTTAGTTAATTGGACGACTTAAAACTTAAAAGAGATCGATACTTAATAGCATACATTTTTAAAAAAAATTATATATATACGGGATTTGATTGAATCAATTGGTAAAGAGAGGATAATCGTTGGAAATTATAGATATCTATCAAACTAATGTAATTTTTCGTCATTTGTTATTGGAGTTGATGTTATAACTTGAAAACAGAAACGTTTAAAAATATATATATCAATGGAAATGTGTAAATTAATTATCTATAAATCTTATAAAAGTATAACTGATCATCTCCCCAATGCTCTTTTACGTAGTTTCTCACATGACTATGCAGTCATTCTAGCTAAGCAAAAATAATGTAGTTGTCGACTAAAAACAAAATAAAGCAGACGTGGACATGTTGTGTTACTTGTGTAGATAAATAAGCCTAGACGAAAACTTTCAAATTTCTAAAACGGTACTCCACAACCTCAAAAGAAGTAACTATTGTTTATTGGGTATCATTTGGAATAAAAGTCTCTCGAATTGATATGTTCGAAATCTAAATTCTCTGGACTATAGCTTATCTTAATCCTCGTATTTTTCCACAACCAAATATATTTGTTTTCTCGTTTAACCTTAGGTTCCGATTGGTTCAAAATACCAATTTCTGTCCATTCAAACAGCACCTCAAAAAATTCCGAAAATAAAAAATATATTTTTTTTTTTTGGGCAAATCGAAATCAATATCTAATGTCCTTGTATCAACATGCAAAAAAATAATCTGGCAAATACTTTCCAAATGTTTCTGAATTTTAGCCATCAAACAAGCCTTTTTAACATTTATAAGCACATACACGATTACAAGAAGACTAGGATTGCACCCTAAACATGATAAGGTGGCAAAACCAATTTATGATGGTCCCCAGTTGAAGAATTCAGTATGGGATCGATAACATTGTTTTTTTTTTATATATAAAAAAAAAACAACGGTTTCAACATCACGGTTGCCTACAATTGATGACTTAAATAGCAAAAAAATCACAATTATAACTTATAGTAATATACTATTAAATAAAATATGGTAGGATGGAAGCAATATTGTGTTAAGTTTAGCCCGCTACCTCAACTTAGAACGTCATTTAATTAGTGTACGTCACAATTATAAGCACCGAAAGCGTATTATTCCGTCACAACATATTATACAAACCATAAACACACAAAGGAATCACCATATCATCCTATGATGATGATTAATTATTGATATTACAGAAACACCACACGTCCGCTATGGACAAGTTACATTCGTCTGCATTCGCACTTTTACTTAATTAGTAAGGCCTACGGCCCCTAATATTACCAGGAGGAGAATAGTTGCAAGTCACAAAGGTTCCACCATTGTCACACTTGACTTTGGCACACCCAACCCACGCCGAGTTTCTCCACACAACTTGAGTATCATGACCACATTGTTTTCCAGCACGACATGTGTTCGAATTGTAGAAGTAGTCCGACTTCTCCTTGACCCACAATCTCACTGCAGCAGCACCAGACATATCACCACTGCTCCATGCCAAGTTTTCACCGTAACGCCCGCCTGAGTTTGAGTGAACGAGACGACAGTCCCGCTTTCTTTGTTGGGCATAGTTCCAGGCGTATCTGGCCGCCCCCGCATGCCATCTTATATGAGGCACGTTAACGTCGTCGCGAGCATGGTTGTGTACATCGAGGTAGTCTTGTGGCCGGTCTTGAGCTTTCAGAGGAACCGCAAAAGCTAGGACAAGAGCTAACGCCACGAGTATTAGGATTTGAGAAGAGTTGAATATCTTCATTTAGTTTTCTTAGTTGTCTACGTACGAGCTCTTTTACTTTGTGTTGTGTGTTATGGGTTAGACACGAGGATTTATATAGAGTTTACGTAGGAGTTTTTTTTATGGACAAGTAATAACACTTGCCAGATTATTATTTTACCAACGAATACACTTGTAGCAATTGTATTATTTTAAATCTCTGTTTTACCAAGTCAATTAGGCGAAGAAGTCAAATTGTCCCTTTGTAAATAAATTAAAAACAATGATTCGACTGAACAATTTTTTACAGTATTAAAACTGCAAGACAATTTCTTCAAATCTTTCCCATATACGTTTGTAGGCTGTTAGTTTATATTATTAAGGAGAAAGTTTGAAGAACAAAATAAAACAAATCGTTAGAATATATATTCTTCCGTTCCGTTCCGTGTTGTACATTTTATCCTCTAGCTAGATAGTTTAAAATGTTTTATGCTAGTTAATTGCTATGACTTTTACTAGGTCAGGTGAATGCATGGCGACGANTTTTTTTTTTTTTTTTTTTTTTTTCATAATCAACCATTTGCCATTGTTTAGATTGGTCAAACGAATATCCATGAATAAGGTCGGATGTCGAGACTATAAACAAATCAAGCATATTTTGTTTTGTGTGTGTGTGTGCCTGTGTGGTGTATCAATCAAGAATACATCTTCATTAGGGCAAGCAAAATATTCACTATATTCTCTCTTTGATTCATCGTGCGCTTCATTCCAACTCCAAAAAAATCCAGATATTTGTAATTATCGGGGTACATATACCAAATACTAAAAAATAAATACTTTATTAAAAAGAAAAATAAATCACATATACTAAGTACTAACATAGTAGTTATATCATCGTACATAGTATTAAAGAAGATGTGATTCATCTCGTACAAAATATATGAAATCCGATCTTCTCCAGAATATAGATATGAATCCATGATCTGGATCTAAGCATATTCATTTTCGATAACATTTGTTTTTCTAGTTTTATTTTTGTACTCTAGTTTATTTTAACATTACCAATGCTTTTAGCTAATGTTTTTTGCGGATTTGGAACCATATGTACTATGTTAGATACATTACACAGATACTATGAATTATTGGATGAACTGGGCCTGATAAAATGGACATGAGATCGCTAAAAGAAATGGACGGCCACGACGCACGAGTGAAACAATTGAAAATATTATTGTATGGGAACTCGAGTAAAATCTTTTGTTAAATAAGTTAGTTTGCCGACCTAAAAAGTAGCTCATAATGAAAGCTTTCTCTTCGTCATCGGGTGGAAAAAGAATTTTCTTGGTAGTATAAACTTTTTAGTAAATAGTACTCCATTATAAAAAATTTATAATTATAAGTACTGTAAAAAGGAAACTACATCAGCCATTCATTTAAAAAGAAAAAGAAAAAAAGGTAATTTATCTAGTCAATTTAAGAGCAAAAATAAGTAAATAACAAATGTTTTTTTTTTTTGTTTGTTTGTTTTAATTAAATATATATATAGAAAAGCTTTACTACAACAAAACACATTCAGTTTGACGACGCACGCAAACACAGAAAAAGTGTCGTGGACGAAGATCCGTATCGGAGGATCAAAAATCCACCTCCTCTACGTAGCGGGAAAAAAAAAACCAGCTAATTTTGCTGCGTCACCATCATTAACAAATAATAGTACGTAATTAAAGAGACACAAATGTTACATTTACGTAAACACCCTTCCTCATCTAACATTACATTACACCGCTTTACACATACGGGGCTAGTATTGTCATTAAACACGGCCTATATATCTCCAGTGGAATCTCCACCGCACGAGCTTCTTCTGCTCTTTTATTATATCATCTCATCTCTCTCTCCATAATTGCTTCGATTTCTCTGCAAAAAGTGTCTTTTTTTCTTTTTCTTTCGCTGATATTTTTTTTTCTGAGCTTCACTTTGATTAAAGTCTCTCTTTTTTTTTTTTTTTT
>NC_025694.1:3168422-3169635 GCF_000633955.1 Camelina sativa
GGGGGTTTATCTAGAAAAGAGTCGATTTTTTTTTGATGGCGGTGGAGTATCAATGTTGCGACACAAACTTCTTCATACATATAGCTGTGATTGCGTTTCTTGTCTTGTTCGCTGGACTCATGTCTGGTTTAACATTGGGTCTTATGTCTATGAGTCTCGTTGATCTTGAAGTTCTCGCTAAATCCGGTACTCCCCAATATCGCCAATACGCTGGTAACAACACTTTTCCCTCTCTTTGAGTTCCCTGATTCCGATTTCACTCTCTTATAAAGTTTTGTTATTTCACCAATTTTGCTTTGTAAAGTTTTGTTTTTTTCTATCACCAATTGCAGTTATATTTTAGAATGGGTTTTACACTTGTGTAGTTAGATGTTGCCGATGGTCTTTTTTGTTGTTGTTGTTTGTGATGGTAATATTCGAATTTGGTTATTAGTTAGTTCATTGATTGGGCGTTTTGATTTACTTCCAAACGTATCTGGTTATTTTTAGGTCGAGTTTGGTTTCTGTAATATTCAGTTGCTGCGTGTGTGTTTATTATACTGGTAAAGATTTTGGTCTTATCCTAACTTTACTTATCAAGACTAGAATATACCCTTTTTATCACTTTTTACCCTACTCTAAGCTCCAAATTTGATCAAGTAATAGCTGTTATGTCATCGACGATGATTCAGTTGTTGTTCTGAGCAGTCTGCTTTGTTCCAAATATTGCAGTATCAATATGGGTCTAATTTATGTCTTGTTAGGCTCAGTCTCTTTCTGTGTTAATAGATCAAAGTTTTTTTTGTTTGCTGCAGCAAAAATATTGCCAGTGGTAAAGAATCAACATCTGTTGCTTGTCACTTTACTCATATGCAACGCAGCTGCTATGGAGGTAAATGATTCAACAACTTCACCTTAGCCTCTCTGATTCATACACATTTTGAGAATGTTGTTTGATTGATAGTAGTGATTTATTCTTTTCAGACGCTTCCTATTTTTCTTGATGGTCTTACGACGGCATGGGGTGCCATTTTGATTTCAGTTACATTAATTCTTCTCTTTGGTGAGGTAAGATTACCCTTTCTTTCCTTTAATAATATTAAACAACAGGGAAAACAGTTTCTGAGCAATTTTAATCACTTTCATGTATCTGATTGTTGGCTTTATTGCAACTGCAGATTATACCACAGTCAATCTGTTCACGTTATGGTTTGGCGATTGGTGCAACAGTGGC